>NW_024412411.1:15437931-15474074 GCF_014898765.1 Herpailurus yagouaroundi | reverse complement strand
TGGGGGGAGGGGGAGGGGAAAAAAAAAAGGTTAGAGAGGGAAAGAGCCAAACCATAAGAGACTCTTAAGAACTGAGAATCAACTGAGGGTTGATGGGGGGTGGGAGGGAGGGGAGGGTGGGTGATGGATATTGAGGAGGGCACCTGTTGGGATGAGCACTGGGTATGGAAATCGATGTGACAATAAATTTCATATTAAAAATTAAATTAAATTAAATAATGGTTTTGTTTGTCCAGGGCCCCTTGCTATTGTGTATGAATTTGAGGATTGACTTTTCTATTTCTGCAAAAGAGGCCATTTGAGTTTTGATATGGGTTACATTGAAACGTAGATCAAAGAATTGTTCAATCTTAACATTAAGGAAAACAAGCAAAAAAATGGGCAAAAATCTGAGCAGATACCTCACCAAAAAAGGTACACAGATGGAAAATAAGCATATGAAAAAATGCTCACTATTAATATGTCAATAGAGAGTTACAGATTAAAACTACAATAATATGCCATTACAGTTCTATTACAATGACTAAAATTTTAAAAACTGGCAGTACCAAATGCTAGAAAGGATGTGGAGCAATAGAAACTCCATTGCTGCGGTGGGAATGCAAAATAGCACAGCCACTTTAGAAAACGGTTTGGCAGTTTGTGTAAAAAGCTAAACATAGCCTTACCATATGATCTAGCACTTGCACTCCTACGTATTTACTCAATTGATTTGAAAACTTATGTCTGCACAAAAACCTGCACATGAATATTTATAGCAACTTTATTTATATTCACCAAAAACTGGAAGCAACCAAGATGAATAGATAAACCGAGAAACTAGGGGACAGCCAGACCATGGAATGTCCTCCCATGATGAGAAGAAATGAGTTAGGAAGCCGCAGAAATAGATGGATGAACCTTATGTGCTTCTGGCTAAGTGAAATTAGCCAATCTGGAAAGGCTACATACTGTGTGATTCCAGTTGTATGACATTCTGGGAAAGATAAAACTACAGACAGCCAAAAAATCAGTAGTTGCCAGAGGTCCAGGGGGAGGAAGGGAGGGATGAATAGGTAAAGCACATGGGATATTTAGAGCTGTGAGACTATTTTGCATGATGCCATAATGTTGGATTCAAGACCTTATGCATTTGTCAAAACTCCTACAGCTTTACAGTACAAAGAATGGATCTTAATGTATCCAGATTTTTTTTCCAAATCATTTAATAGGCTACTGGATCAAATGCACACTGTAACATGAGAATACAACTGTGTTATATCATACATAAATGTATGATACAACCTCAGTGAAGGAGTGGAAGGAAAAGTGCTGACCTAAGTAGCTGTGGAAATAAGTGAAGTTTGGAAGACTAAAGGCAAAAGGAACAGCTTATAAGCACTATAATCTAGTGTATTAAGTTGTTTCCCATGGTGGCATGGGTTAACAATTTTGATACCAAATGTGTATACTGGAATTGAGTAATTAAGTACATGGGTGGCAGGTGGTGGGAGCTTAGTCTTTCACTGGTGCAGTAAGAATTTACAGATTAGCAAAGTGATGAGGCTAGAATGATCCATGCAGTAATGGATTAGAGATATTACTATGAAGTTATGTTTAGCTTAATATAGATTCATTTCCTTGCTCTTTCAGCTGAGAGGGACTAGAAACAATAAAACCCCAGTAGTAAGTAGCACATGTATTGAGTAGTGGTTTCCAATGCCATGTTTCAAAGAAGGAATTAGGTTTCCTTGAATCAATGGCTGATTCTAGGACCGGAGCAGGCTATAACATAAAAGGTGATCCTAGATCATCTTGTGCCAGAAAGTAAGAAGTAGATGAAAGAAAGAGAGAGAGAAAGAGATGGAGGGAGGGAGGCAGGAAGAAAGTGAGAGAAAGAGAAGAAAAAAAGAAAGAAGGAAGGAAGGAAGAGAGAGAAAGAGAAAGAGAGGAAGGAAGGAAGAGAAAGAGGGAGTGAGGAGGAAGGAATTAGGGGAATATGTCAAAGGGACACAGGAGCCATCTGAAAGAGTTCCTAATGGCCAAAGCTGGAATAATTTGAGCAACAAAATAAATATTGGATTATAACCCAAAGTATAAAATAAGTACCCATGAGTCCATTCTAATATAAATAAATGATTGAATAAATAAATGGGGAGAAGAGACAAATCTTGCATGCAGAAGATTCCAAAAAAAGAGTCACTTTACGGTGGAGAACCCTGACAAGCACTACCCAGCCCGGTGATCAGGGTCACGATCAAGGTTGATATCAACAGTGATAAATCGTGTTGACAGTGTGTATCTTGATCTGATGTGTAAAATGGCACTTTGTGTCTTCCTTCTAAAAACCCATAATCCCAGTAGAGTCATGAAAAAAAATCAGACATATTCCATAGAAGGGTATTGTATAAAATACGTGACCAGTACTCCTCAAAACTCTCAGTCATCAAAAACAAGGAAGGTCTGATAAACTGTCAGACAGAGGAGCCTAAGGAGACATGATCACTAGATGTAGTGTGGGATCCTGCAAAAAGAACAACAGAAAGGGCCATAGGTAAAAACTAAGGAAGGCTATGGGGCACCTGTGGCTCAGTTGGTTGAACGCCTGAGTCTTGATTCCAACTCAGGTCATGATCCGAGGGTTGTGGGATTGAGCCCTGCGTCAGCCTCCACGTTGAGCATGGTGCCTACTTAAGATGCTCTCTCTGCCCCACCTCCCGCCCCTCTTCCCTGCTCATTTGCTCTCTAAAACAAAAAAAAACCTCAAGGAAGCCTGAATAAACTATGGCGTTTGCTTCATAATAATGTGTCACTATAGGTTCTTTAGCTCTAACAAATGTACTGAAGTGATAGACAGTATTAATAATAGAAATTGGCTGAGGGGATATATGGGAACTCTCTGTACTGCCTTCTCATTTTTTTCTGTAAATCCAAAATTGTTCTAAAAAATAAAACACATTTAAAAAAAAAAAAAACTAACCAAAAAAACTGACCACGTAGATATTTTCCTCATTCTTCCGGGAAGAATCTGAAACTCAGAAGAATCCAAGTACTTGGCACAAGATTGCCCGTCATTTAAATGGCAGAGGTGGGATTCAAATGCAGGGCCCACTGTTGAATCAGTGACTTTTGCCTGTCTGTGGATGGAACCTTTCTGTTCTGTAGTTTTACATATATCCCTTCATGTGTGTGTGTTTCTTTCTTGTTCTTCCCAGGGGATGGCCTTTACACTTGAAGAAAGGCTGCAGCTTGGAATCCACGGCCTGATTCCCCCCTGCTTCCTGAGCCAGGACGTCCAGCTTCTCCGGATCATGAGATACTATGAGCGGCAGCAGAGCGACCTGGACAAGTCAGTGCCTAGATTTGCTCTCTCTACTCGAGCCACAGGCTGAGCTGTTTCTTGTGGCCCATAGAAGGTTCTCTTGGTTCTCTGCATCAGGGAAAGGCTGAGAGCCCTGAGACATCCCAGACCCAGCCCTGTCTTCCACAGGATGGTGGTCTCCCTGAGGGACAGAGCTTGTTATGATAGAGGCACCGTAGACATGTCTTGGGAGAACTGGGAAGGGAGACTGACGTCCAACCAGTGGAATCTGGTTGGGCCTCTGGGAAGTGATGGTATCTGAGTCAGCCAGAGAAGCACTGATGGGACTTCAGCAGATGGCACTGGGGTTCATGGAAGGCATTTCACTCAACAGGGAGAAGGGGAGCAAGGGGGAGAAGGGTGGTACATGGCTCAGGTTCATACGGTAAGGGGAATGTGTGGGAGAAGAGGGGAAGTGCACAATGACACCTCCGAAGGGACCTCAGATGTCATATGTTAGAACTGTTAATAACCCTGCCTCCCCTCTGGGTTCTCCCAGTGGGGATACTACACGAAGAGCCAAATGAGGGATCACAGGGTCAGCTTTGTCAGTTTTTACTAAAGAAGGTGGTGACCTCCCACGTCACATGGCTGTGAATTGGTACAGCCAGGATTTGAACACAGTTTGCTCCAGAGTCTGCTCTTAATTGCTCTGCTGTGCCATAGCTAAGAGGCATTAGAGCTCAGTGGCTATAAGACTAGACTCTAGTATTAGACTGACTTCAAATCCTCACTCTATCACTTAACAGCAAAACTTACTCAGCCCCTCTGGTTCATTGCTCATCTGTACCATACCAGTGGTATCTAACTCATAGGGTTATGATAAGGCTTAAATGCATTAGTATTTGTAATGTGCTCAGAATAGTTACATAGTAACTGTAACTTACAACAATAGGCACTGTGCAAAAGCGTGCAAAAATAAATACGGTGCCTTGCTGGGCTCCGGCAGAAATTTGGGGAGAAGATAAGAGACACCCCCATATATCTGTAGAGCTTAATGGCCAAGACTTTGGGTCATTGATGGTGTGGCTGTCCCCCTCAGCAGGATGTCAGATCCTGCACCTGTCTTCCCATGCTTCCCCCATAGAGTCCATGTTTCCTAAATTGTAGTGAATAATGAAAGCTCTGCTTCCCCCCTTCCCTCTATTCCGGAACAGGTAAACTCTATGGGTATCACTCCCATTAGCTCCAAGGCCATACTGCAGCCCAGGTCAAATATTCTTTCCTTCTTGTTTATGCCACTCAGTAGTCTAACTATGTCACCCTGAAGACCAAACCGGAAAGTACAAGATTAATCCAACCAACAGCATTACACATGCTCTAACTTTGAACAATCTGAACTTCCCCCGTTTGTTAAATTTACAAAGAATTAAAGTCTAATGTGAAATCCTTTTTCCTAAGAATTAAAAGTCCTAAATCCTTCCCTGTCCCCAGTTTTTTTCAGCTAGATAGACTTTACTCATATGCCTGGGAAGACATGCCAGGCTCAGGGAGCAGGGGACGTGCCTGATACTGGCTGCTCTACAGGGCTTGCTCCTGATGGTCTGTTGACTCCTCTGACCCACTCATTCCCAGAGTCCCTTATTTCAGCAGGCGCTCAGGGAAATGCTAAGGAAGCTCCCTGGCTTCTTTTCAGTAAGGGTAATGGTATGCTGGTAAATTTATAGTAACTGGTTCTGGGGCATGAGGAGAACCCTGATTTATAGCATTGGCCAATTTCCATGATATAAATACTCCCAACCATGACCGATTTCAAGTTATCAACTTGACATCACTGGATGCAGAACTGGGAAGAGATGAGTGCAAATGGCTACTGAGTAAGGGAATGAGCTCAGAACACTAGTAACGAGCTGAGATCCTGGCTATGCAAGCGGAAATCCTCCCTTCCTTCTAAAACACTGTTTTTAGTTCTAGACCAGGGCCTTTGGTAGGGAAGAGGCTGAGGCCCCAGGAAGTCACATGACTTCCCCAGAGTCACAATGCTAGTTAACAGCAGAATTGGGGTTCAAACCCAGGACCCTGATACCATGCCCAGGGATCATTCCCCTCTGGGTACCTCTCTCCCACCCCATTGCATGCCAGGGCTCAAGTGCCTCCATACTCTCCTACACTGTTGTCCAGAACGGGTGCGATATCAGTAGTCACCAACACCTCACCTTGAATTTCAACCCTTGGATTTTTTTCCCCCAGGGTTTTTGTGTTTTCAGGACTCTGAATGAAAGGCCTTTTTCCTGGCTTACTGATTTCAGGCTTCAGGGAATAGGTGAGAAAGAGATTTTTTTGGAGCACACCTCCTAAGGTCAAGTGGTACTCAGCCACTCGGGGAGCTCTGCTTGTGACAGGGACCAGCCCTTTGTAGTGGGAAAGTCCAGCTCTGGTGTATTCTGTATTTTCCTCAACTCTATGCCACCTCCAGTATATTATTTTTTTTTCTTTTTAAAATTTTTTTAATGTTTATTTTTGAGAGAGAGAGAGAAATAGAGACAGCACGAATGGGGGAGGGGCAGAGAGTGAAAGGGAGACACAGAATCTGAAACAGGCTCCAGCCTCTGAACTGTCAGCACAGAGCCTGATGAGGGGCTTGAACTCTGACTGGCGAGATCATGACCTGAGCGAAAGTCAAGGAGCTTAACTGACTGAGCCACCTAAGCGCCCCTATTATTTTTTCATTCAGTAATGTCCACACAGTAATAACATAACTAACCATCTTGCATCATGGTTGTGATTCTGGAGTCAGATTGCTTAAGTTCAAATCTATTTCATTTCTCTGTGCCTTACCCTCCTTATCTCTAAAACAGCCAGAATTATAGGACCTACCTCACAAGTCTCTGGGGGTTTTAAATGAGTTAATGTAAAATATTTAGAATAGTGTCTATGCCATGAATAATGATAAGTACTATAAGGCAGACAATATCCTCCACATTTTACAAGAAATGAGACCCATGCTTAGGGGAGATAGTGATTTGCCCATGAACGTGCCATTATAGCTGAGCGGGAGCCCTGGGTCTTTGTATCAAGGGACCTCTGCAATGCCACTATGGTGCTCATGTGACCAGTGTGATTCTCGTCTCCCTTTCCAAGGTACATCATTCTCATGACACTCCAGGACCGGAACGAGAAGCTCTTCTACCGAGTGCTGACGTCAGACGTGGAGAAATTCATGCCCATCGTGTACACCCCCACCGTGGGACTGGCCTGTCAGCACTATGGCCTGACCTTCCGCAGGCCCCGGTGAGCCATCCTGGGGCGTGGGCTCAGGGAGGGGCCGTCTCATGTTGGGGAATCTATTCTTCCCTCTGGCCTTGCTTAATGGGACTCTGGAGGCTATTCCTGGTTGAGCCAAAGGCTCGACAAGACATTTGATCTTAAGCTCTTGCTCAGGAAATTACCCCACGCCCAGAGAAATGAGCTGAGAGAGGGTCTAGCAAGGGAATAACAGAGCCCCTCCACCTCCCAATGATAAATGCGCAACATGTTGTTCAAAGTTGGCCTGAAAGGTATTTCAGATTGTTTTTCTCTCATTATCTACCTACCACCTACCCCCTCTCTTGTCATCTCCACAGTGCCGACGGCTCTCTTGCCAGTTCGGGCCAATGAATAATGGAGTGTTGGATACCAAAGACTGAATTCTTTTGCTGACTCAAAGAAGCAGTATTCCTTCATTTGGGCTTGACTCAGATTCCACTTAAAATGTCATTTTGTTAGACAAAAATTTGGCACTACAGTTTCTTTCAGAGCCAAAGAATTTAGAGGGCAGTCTTTCTAAAAAGATTGCTTGTGGTTTTTTTTTTCATGATGAGTTCAGAATATATATTTTTTAAAATGTATAAAAAAGGAAAAATGAGTGTTTTCCAAAGATCCTCAGTGCAAGGTGCCTGGTTATTATCAATACATATTTCTAGCACTGCTGATAAAAGACTGGCTTGGGTTTATTATATGTAATGGAACACTGTTTTAGTCTGTGTTAGAATATGTTAAGATACAGTGTGCTGTGCACTGATGTGTAATTTATGTTTGCATAGAATTTATAAATCTGTGTTTATAAATCCTTTGGTATATGAGGAGCATGTAATCATGGATCTAGAACATCTTTTGTTGATTTGGAAAAACATTCTTCCAGTTGTGAAGCCAGCATTTGGGATAAGCCTGCCACGTGAGCACGTGGAGGCCCTGATGCCGGTTCTCTTCCTCTTCTGGCCCCACTGTCACCTTTGGCCAAGGGGCAGTGTGTCACGTCTCACTTCTTGCGGTGGAGGTGGGGTCCAGCTGTTGAAGCAGACCTGACCTCATCACTCAGAGCAGCCATGGGGTGTCTGAATGGCTCAGTCAGTTAAACGTCCGACTCCTGATTTTGGGCTCGGGTCATGATCTCATGGTTCGTGGGATTGAGCCCTGCCTCAGGCTCTGTGCTGAGCGTGGAGCGTGCTCAGGATTTTCTCTCTCTCTCTTCCCCCTCCCCACTCACTCACTGTCTCTGTCTCTCTAAAAACAAAGTAAATAAACTAAAAAAAAAAAAAAAAAGGAGCCATTCTTCTGCAGTCCTATGGGGGGACTGCACCCAGACCCTGTAGCAGTGGTCTTCAACCTGCCTTTTTCAAGAGGAAAGAGACTCCTTTTCTCTTACTCTCATTCTGAAACCAGTAGTGGCAGCGACCTTGGGAGCTGGTAGAACATTTCTAAAGGATGTAGGACCCTGTTTACCTGCCAGTTCCTACTCAGAAATGATCCTCCCAGGTCCTCCCTCCTGCAGAGTGCAGGTCAGCTCATTTCCCTCCTCCAAGGCCATCAGCAGCCTCCAAGTCTTAAAGAAACAAGTCCAGCACTTTGATGAAAGTAAGCTTATCACAGCCCAGCTCCAGCTCAGAAATCCCATGCTCTGGCTATACTGATCTATTCCTCATGTCCAAGTACTTCTGGTGCTCTAATCCTCTGTGCCTTTGCACATGTGTTCCTCTCTGCCTCAGACATCTGCATTCTCTTCTTTCCTTGTTCTCTGTCCATCAGAATTGTTGCTAGCCTTCAAGGTCACCCAAGAGTCAGCTTCTCTGCCCTCCCTGATCCACCAGGGCTGAACTGCTCACTCCTTCCTCTGCCTCCCCCTCAATTCATTACACGTAGTTCCATTCCATAGTTACATTTTTTGTGCTTCATGTTTTTAATTATTTGTATATCAGCCCCCTCTACCAGAACACAAATTTCTTGAGGCGTTAGTCAATACGTCAGATCCATTTGCATATACTAGACCAGTACTTGGCAAGCACCTGACACTCTGATGGGAAAGTAGCATTGTGTACTGACTAGAAAGAGCTGTCTTTGCTGTCAGCCATGACTTTTAGTCTCCTTGACCTTGGGCAATTTCCTTATCCTCTCTCAGCCTTAATTTCCACATTTGTAAAATGAAGGTAATAATACTACCTATATCAACTAGTCATTGTGAGGGTAAAATGTGATGTGTGGATTAGGTATCTGTCATACATGTGAGTGTTTATTTGTCTTCAGTGACTGTTGTAGGAGGAAGGAAAAATTGCTACATGTAGAGTCATACATACACACTTTTACATTTTTAAAAAGAAAATTGAGTCATTGAACATTTAATGAACTCACACGTTTAACTACAGACACAATTGGACTCTTCCAGAACCTACTGTTTCCTGAAGTCCTTCAGCCCTTATGACATGGCTCACTGCCTGCACTGGCTGGCCACTGAGGTCCTGTGGAAATGCAAGGCTATCCCACTCCTAGGCTACAACCTAGATTGTAGATTTGGTTGTTGGTTCCGGATGAACCAGTTACTAGGATCAGGATCCTGCACATACAACAGGTTCTTAAGGTAGACTTTGCCTCCAGAACCCACTCTAGAATCCAGGGAACACACAAAACTGAACTTGAGTTAACGAACACTTATTGATGGAATTTGAAGTAGGGTTCATGGGCAAATGGCCAAGAAAATTCTTGAGATGTCTTTGGTGCAAAAAGGTGATTTTACTAAAGCACGGGGACAGGACCTGTGGGCAGAAAGAGCTGCACTAGGGTTGTGAGGAACAACTGATTATACACTCTCAAGTTTGTGCAGGGAGGGGAGGTATAGTAACATAAGTCTCCAAGGAATTTCTGGATGCTGGAAGCAGGGTCTCATAGGACCCTAAAGATTTAGCTATTGTCAAGATAAGGTTGCTTTTAGTTTTTAAGGAAGTGTAAACATTAAGGCATTAAGGCAGCCATAAGCTTCTTGGGGAGCGTTGCACGCTGCATCTATCAGTGCATCTATCAGTGGGCTGCAGGCTATAATAAGGGAATTTAATTTGAACTGCATTTCTCTTTGTTTCCCTCATCGCTGATGGAGCAACTACTAGGTGCTGGGCATCATGTTACATGCTGTGAAATTACCCCCCAAAGAACAAAATATGGTTCTTGACCTCAAGCACAGTGAAGGGCCAGGCCATAATGATATAAGTTAAATATAATAAAAGTTTAAAAAATAAGAGATTTAATAGAGACAAAGAATTACAGGAGTCCATGGGAGAGAGAAATTTCTTTTCCCTGGAGGTGGTAGGAATGCTTCACAGAAGAGATGATATTTGAGCTGGTCCCTGAAGGTTGGATAGGAATTCTGTGGGTAAAGAAGAAGGGAATGGCCATTCCAGGAAAGGGCTTGGTATTATAGGTTTTATAGACACCTGGGTGGTCAGCTCACTTGGGTATCTCCCCACCTCCTGTGCCTGGCAAGGAGGGTCAGGGGAGGGGAGATAGGCTTTTACATCCATTGGCTCATAATGGATCCTCCTAATGTCCTGTCAGGTTAGTCTGGGAATAGTACCTCCATTTCACAGATGAGGAAACTGAGGTGGCCAGAGGAAAGGAACTTGTGTAAGATCTAACTGGTAGTTAGAATTCTGGCTACCAGAGTCAGGGAAAGCCACACCAAAGAGATGACATTTGAGCTGGGCTGTAAAAGATGAAAGCAAAGAATTGAGACAAAAAGCATTTGTTTACAGTGATCCAGGCACACCCTTCTCTCCCTTGCTAGAATGCAAGTCCTCTAGGACCCCACGGTGGGTGAAACAGGAGAATAGAGGGGTAGGAGAATTGGCCAGTGGCTCTGCCCAAAAAGAGGAACGAGCTTGGTCTCCTTCCCACGACACAAGGTGTTTGGAGTCACAGGGAGAGCTGTGTCCACTTGGACCCAGGCCCCATTGGCAGTTCTCCAATGGCTCAGCAATGGAGAGGGGCATGGTGGCAGAGTGGGGGTTCATATGGGTGGAAACAAGGCTCTGCCAACCACTTGAGCCCAGAGAACCAGGCCAGCCCTGAGTGAGGGCCGTCAGGGTACTACAGAAGCTGGACACACAGTGGGGAAAACAAGAGTGCCATGGTCCCAGCCCAAGATGTGCAGTTGAACTGGAACAGGAAAAAAGCATCATAGTAATGCATAACTGTTTGCTGAAGGTCAGGCACATCCTAAAATCTTTGCATATTAGCTTATTTGATTCTCACAATCCCCTAAGGGGTAGTTACTACTGCCATCCCATTTGTAGATGGGAACACTGAAACACAGAGAAATAACTTGTCCCAAATCACACAGCTCATAACCAGCAAAGCCAGAACTCATACCCACGCAGTCTGAACTAGAACGTGGACAGGTAACCACCGCACTACACTGCCTGCTGTGGTTTGGGACTATGCACATTTATTTGGTGGGCATTTAGGGATGGGTGCCCTTGCAGCTCCAGGAATGCTTGATTGCTCAGGACTCTTTGGTGGGGATTGCTACATAACCTTTTCCTGAGCCTCTCCTGGGAGAGAATGATCCAGCTAGGTCCTGAGCCTGAGGCTCTGTGGGGCTGAGGCAGGTGTGGGCAAACTGAACCGTGTTCTTGGATTCTTCCCTCACACTCTTGGTACAGACTTCCCGCATATGTTTTGCACAAACCCTTCTTCAGATGATTACCCAATTAAGCTACTTGACATGTGACAGTCTGAGCTGTTGCACCAGGTTTCCATTTGGCTGCTTTCCAGGTGTTGATTCCACACCTGCCTTGCTCCTGAAGGAAATGGGAGTTTGGGCTCCACCCCAGCCCTGAGCTTCATCTGAGGCCTGGCTTGGAATGGCTTTATGGATTAGCATCTGAAGGGAGGACAGCCCCAAGGCCAGGAGGGAGAGAGCCAGCTCCTTCTCAGTTTCTGAAATGATAAACATTCCTGCCAGGTTCCCAGGAACAATGGAGTCCTCTGTGAAAGGGCCTGTCCCCCTCCAAAGCTAATTAGGTCCAGTTGATGCTAAAATGGAACTTCCAAAGTGCCTCGGGCTCTGCATCACCTCACAGCCTTGAGAGAGATGCTAGACTATCTCTGGGGCACCTGAGTATCCCTGGGTGGATAAACACAGCTGCAGGTTCTGGATTCTGTGGAGCCTCCTCTGCCCCTTCCTGCCTCACCCTTTGTACCTCCCGTGAGTGCTTCTCCATGGGCCATAGATACTGGATAGCCTGGCTTGAAGGAATGGCCTTGAATGTCATTAACATGTGCAAGCCCAGGGTGAGGCCAGGCAGGAGTCCAAGATGCAACTCAGCTAAGGAGGGGCTATGAGGGGAAAGCCAGTATGGTGTAGGCTGCTGTCCAGTGTGGGAGAATACCCTCCCTTCCCTAGGCACCTCCATCTTGACCAACCTTGTCTTCACCTTCATCGTCTTGGGATCTAACAGATATGCATATGCCTGTAACCCTGACATTTCCCAGCCTCTGTGTGGGATCCCATCCACATGGGCGGTGAGGGCTGGGTTATGGGTAGTAGAAGGAGCAGACTTTGAAGCAGGAAGACTTGGCCTTGAATCCCAGCTTTTGATGACTTATGACCATTTAGCGACCCCCCCCCCACACACACACAGTCTCCTCACGTGTAAAATGGGAATGATGCTTGTTCATGTGGCTGCTTACAAGGATTCAGTGAGATTCCATGTGTAAAAGGCCCAGCCCTAGCAGGTGCTCAGCAGCTGTGACCTGCTCAAGACACCACCCTCAGGGTCTGTCATCTGACTCTGAGTCACCCTACCCAAGAGTCTGAAGGGTAAACCAGCTGAGGGCATCTTGGCCCTCTGAAGTGCCCCCATTCCTCTGTTGTGTGATACAGACCTGAAAAGATCCATACTTGTGCCTAACTAGCAAACCTGTTACCACGTAAGGGGAAGATATGGAGGGAGAGGTGAGGGTAGGAAGTGGGCCTTGGCTTCACTGGTGGTCGAGATCCTGTAGAAGATACCTGAAGTCAGGTTTGGATTTGGACAAAGCCAGCAGCCCTTGGCCCTGAGCCAGGCTGTTGTCTTTCTTATCTGCAGGCAGGTGGGGTCCTGCACACAGGCCAGTAACATGTATGCAGGACAGTAACTGCTACCATTTATTGAATACTTACACTGCTCATGGTGGGCCCTAGGCTAGACACTTTGGGTACTTTATCCCTACACAACCCCAAAAGGAGCTTGTTACTTTACCAGAGGAAAATTAAGGCTAACTTGTCTAAGACACCTGTGTTTCTCCTGAGCTCACAGGTGAGCTTCTTGTGGCCCTGTGAACATGACACCTCAGAGATAAGCATTTGCATGCATGTCTTCATGGAAGCTCCCTTGCATGAATGGCCTGCACACATGAGGGACACACACACACACACACACACACACACACACACACACACACACACTGTACCATGGCAGACAGAGCACTGGGGCTGGAGTCCAGAGGGAATGGGTCAGCTCCCCTGTGAACCATGTGGCCTTGGAGCCCGGCTGCTCCTGTCCCCAAGTCTGGACCACGGGAACTGTCCGCCTCTTGGGCTTGTTGTAAAGATCGGATAAGCTACGTGTGTGTGAAAGTGCTTTATCCACTGTAAGGTTCCTCACAAGCGTAAAGGGACATTGCTTTTTCATCGCTTCTTTTCCCTCACCCCAGCCCCCCAGAAAGATGTGGTTGAGGCTCATACTCACCTCTTTGGGCTTTCCTGATTGTCACTCATTATGTCAAGCCGTTGCCTCATTTGGTTTTTGTCTTTGCTGTTGGAGCCCTAAATGCTTTTTATTTTCTCTTTTATTTGTTTCTGTTTTTACATTGGAACCTTTTTATCTTCAGCCATCACCACCACTTCCATCGCCTCTACCCACGTACACAAGGGCCCCCAGGGTTCATGCCTCTGCTTCCCAAATGCCAAGCAAAGCCATTTCTAGCCATACACAGGACCAATGGACGCCAATATCTTGATTTAAAGCCACTCTGGGAAACAAAGACAACCCGATCTCAGCAAGTGTCAGAAGCCCCCTGACACCCAGGGCACAGCATTTGAGCACATCACACTCTGGACTCCAGCCCAGCTGTCAGTTGATCAGGAACAGGCACCCGTACTCCCAGCATGATTGGAAGGCGGGCAGAAAGTGAAGATTAGCATCATCAAACCAGCTGCCTCTTCCCCATCCTCAAGGCCCCAAGGTACCAATTCCTTTGGTTGAGCCCATTCCACACCCAGTTACGTTGGGTTTCTCTGCCAAGCTGTTCCAGCTGTGCTGTGCAAAGGTTCCCTGGAGCAGAGCAAGAGTGAGGTCTGCGGCTGGGCCTGCTTAGCTTCTCATCTGGCATCCTTGGTCCTCTGCCTTGGTATTGTGCACAGAGGAGTGAGGGGTCATGAGACATGGTTTGTAGCTTTGGCCACCTCCTTCCTGGCTGACTCTGTGGGCAAGTCACTAAGCTCCTTAGTCTCACGTGGAAGTGTAGGGTTGAACTGTGTGGCTTCTGTGATCTCTTCCAGCTCTAACCACTTAGGATCTAATAACCCAAACTCTATAACCAAGGTAGGAATGAGATCTTTAAGTGAGCCACAGTCACATTATATAGCCGAGCCTGTTTCGCCAGCTGTAAAATTATGAGGGTCAAGTTAGACCCGTAGTTCTCAGTGACAGCTGTGCATTAGAAGCATCTGGGAGCTTTAAGTCAGAATCCCCAAGGTGGGGCCCACGCAGCTTTCATTTCTCAAAAGCTCCCAGGGATTCTCGTGGCAGCCCAGGGCCACAAATCACGGAGCTTCGTGATCTCTATAGTTCCTCCAGCTTGGATCTTCTGTGACTTCTGGGGAGTTGATAACCAGCAGTCCATATTTTCCAGGCCACCCCGGCCTGGCAGTATACTGAAGATTAGGATCATGATAATATAACAGAACTTCCATCTCCGACCCAACCCTCGGTAAGCCTAACTATTAAACCCATTGCCAAGTTCCCTCATGTCTCATTCCCAGGATTAGTGGAGGGGGAGGTCAGAAAGAGTCACCCATGTATGCTTCCTTCCCCCTCCCCCAATTTCCTCCTGAAGCTTTTAGCACTGCACGGAAGTCGCCCCCCCAAAACCCCATCCAAACTGTACACTTATCTTATGTCAATAGTTAATTAGACAGGAAAAAGCATCAGACTAAAGGTGACGAAGCATTTTGGGGTAAGCATGGGACCAGTGTGAACTGACTCAAAAGATGTGCTGGGTCAGTTGGAGTCCTTTTCAGGAGTGTAAACCGAAAAATGGGAAAAGTTACATAGGAAGAATTTTGCAATTAGGAAGAGAAATTAAGGCAGAAGGGATGCTATAGTTTAGAGTTCAGAGTCGGGTCATGGTACAACAAAAGCAGATGTCGGCTATGAAGGAACAGAAGGAAGAGAGGAAAGTTAACGAACAGATCTGTGGAAAGAGGAGAACTGGACAGGTGGCAGCGAGAGGAAGAAGCAGGCAGAGCGAGTGCCAGTCCCTGGCTTTCCACCCCAGTTCCAAATTTCCAATAAACTCTTTCCCCAGAGGTAAATTAAGTGGACCTCTGCCTTAGGTAACAGGAAGAGCCAAGCTGAAAAAGGGCTGTGAAATTAGATGGATCCGATTAGTGCCCTGATCTCCTTCTTAATCCGGTGGGTGGGGCAAACAGGTTAAGGTAGGGCATCTCAGACTTAGCTTGCATTGGGATCACCCGGAGGCTTGGCAAAACACAGATTCAGGGTACCCTGATGCTGCTGGGGCAGGGACCACGATTTGAAAACCACTGGATTAGGAGCTGGTAAAAAGTTGCTCACTGAAAACTAAGTGGAGGCCATCTGAAGGAAGCAGAAGGAATGGATACTGCCAGGCCCCAGTGTGCGTTAGTAGCAAAACCTGGGAGTCATGAGACCTAGGCTCTGGTCCCAGTTTGAGCAGTGTGACTGTCACCAAGTCTCTTCCTTCCTGGGCCTCACTGTGCTCATCTATAAAACAAGAGAATTTTATTAGGTGATCTCAAGGGCTCCTTCTAAATCCAACCCTTATAGTCTATAATTTTTGAGCCGATTAGAGCACCGTGGCTATAAATTTGCCTCTAAAGTTTCTGGCATTCAAGGGAGGAAAATGTAAAAGTTGACAAAAACACATACTTTTCATTTTCTGACAAGAAAAAGCTTGCAGGCTTATCTGCAAAAGTGTCATTTTGCTGAGAGCTCTGACTCACGCATGGGCATCTTCCCAGGCAGACCAGCCGGGCAGTCCAGGGTTTTTCATGGGTTGTTCCGTGCTGGGGAATTGATGCTGGAATAGATCTAAGGAAGGTGGCGCAAGGAGTCCTTCCAAAGCATGAAGGACTTTAATAGTTGTTCAGTTATTATTTTACATGAATGTCACATGGAACAAGTTAAATTGTGTCTGGATCCCACATCGTTGAAACACTCTGGAACAGATTGATCTAGAGGAGAGAAGAAGGAGCATTTATTCTCCTTTCTGAACTACTTTGCTTTCAGTCCCTGAGGGAATTGGCTTTTTCTTTCTTAGAGGAAGTTTGAACATTTACATACCAAAAAAGAAAAAATGAGTTTGTATTTAACTGCACATGACCCACTTGGGACTTTAGCATCCAGAAGGAGTAGACTGCTGTTTGGGGAGGACAAAGGAACACCTCAGCCATCCAGAAGTTTAGGTGTAGGGGTTGAGAGTGAAGGTAGAAAAGATTGAGCCACCCCACACAAATGCAAAGATTATAGTTTTCTGCTCAAGCTGGAAGTAAATGAGCCTTAGTAACTTGAACAGGATGTTCTGGGTTTGACTTCCTTTAGCCAAAGGCAGATTTCCCTGGCAATTTAAACAAACTGATTTTTGTTTCTTTTTTATCTGACTCTGTCCTTTTCCTCCTTTGTCTCTGGCAGTCCCAGCCATGGTGATCAAAAGAATAGGGGCGGGAGAATTTCCTTACTGAGAAGGAAATACGTACATACAGGCAGGAGTTGAGTAGACCTTTCCTCAAATAACCTTGATCTCTCATTAACCTGTAAAATGCACTAAAGCTTGTGTTTGCTCACACTAAGTTTAGTCCAGAAGTTTAGTCCAGAAGTGGCTTCCTAAGAGATGCTGCAGACAGTGTAAATGTTTTGAAAGCTTCTGGACTAGAGAAAGAATAAAGGGTCATTGTTGTAGAATTCCTCAAAGAAAAGGGGATTTCTGCCTTGCCAGGAAAGAACTCCACCACCAGCAGGCAAACCCCTAAAATCCGTGATCATAGTCATGTCCTTGGGTCGGCTCATTGCACCTATAGGAGTCCCCTCAAATTTTCTGTGTGCCCTGGAAGGGTAACATTGAAAACTTTATTGGTGAACTGATTTCTTAGAGACTAATCTTAAACCAGAATCTCCTAAAACCATAGCACTTGAAACTTAGGAAGGATAGGTTTTATGTGAATGGGAGAAGGATGGGAAAGAATAGATCAAGAAGATTTCAGGTCTGTGATACTGCAGGTGGAAACAGGGCTCCAGCGGGGTGCCCCACTGAGGCCTCAACATTGTCCAAAGGTTACTGGAGGGGAACAAGTAAAAAACCCAAAAGAACAAAAAGTAACATGGGTAGAGGACGATGGACTTCTCCAACTTCATGTCATTCATCATATGAGCTCCTGTCCTGAACTACAAGGTCCAGGAGGGAAACTATGTGTTTTGTTCTTCTCTGTGTCTCCCATAGTGCTGAGCATAGTATCTCCGGGTACCTACCAGAGAGACCACTTCAAGGCCGTCTTCTGATTAGGTTCAACAAGCATTGATTCAACAAGCATTAACTGTCTTTGTGGTTGGACACCATTAAGTACATGGAAGATCCAAATGGAATAAGATAGTTTATTCAGGGCCTGTGACCTTGAGATGTTTACAGGCCACCTGAGGAGAAGAGCATCTCTAAAGCAACATAAGCCAGTTAGTAAATTGTGGTGTGGATTGTCTAGCTCACTTGGAAAGGATGGAAGTAATTCATTGTGGTAAGAGATCTCTTCCCTGAATTGTTGTTCTTGATCTAAACCTCGAAAAAAGGATTTTGATTCATGTTGGGAAGGTAGCCCAGCACATACATAGCCCAGGCATACAAAGCTTTAGTGGATGAGTTCCAAGCAGGAAGAACTGCATAAAGTAAGACATGTGGCTGGAACAAGCCAAGAATCACAGACTCTCAGCACTGGGAATACAAAAGACACTGCTGATGGCCCCTTCCGCCTCCTTAACAAAACCCTGGTTGTTGTTTGCTTTATTTATTTTTTCTCCATTATCTTTTTCCCCCCAAATGGCCATGTGCCTTGAGGAAGTCTTGGCCTTTCCCAGCACCAAGCAGTGGGTCCTAATTAATCCCAGCCAATCCTGTTCTGGCCAAAGAGATATGAGGGTCGTCCACCCGAGGACTTCTGGGAAGGTTTTTCTTGTTGCAAGAAGGCTCCTTCTTCCCATGACACTTTCATGTTTGCCCAGGATGCCTGGAACTGTGATGATCATCCTACGGTCATGGGATAAACAGCTCAGGGTCCAGGCCGTTAATGCCCAAAATTAATGTGGGGAACTTGTGTCCTTGGTGACATGGTTGAGCCACTAAACAAACAAATCCTGGAGCTGCCTTCCCCTGGACTTGTTATATGCAGTGAATTTCCTCTTCCCAGCCAGTTTTGTCTTGCCTACAGCTGAAAGCAGTGCCCCTTCCTGAGAGGATGCTTGAGTCATGTCTGTCACCGAGTGGTAGCTCACGTTGGTTTATTCAGAGCTTCCGATGCACCAGACACTCTTGTAGGTGCTTCACACGTAGTCCCCACGACATCTCCTTGTGGTAACTAATCCTATTAGGCCCATTTTAATGAAGAGGAAACTGAGGCACCGTGAGTTAAAGTCACTGAAAAAGGTTACACATCCACTACATGGGAGCACCACCCAGGCTTCAGACCACACACCCTCACTGCTGCCTTCACGAGCCTCTTCTCTCTGGTAACTGAGCATGTCCGGGACGGAGGACTCACTACCACACTGGTCCACAGCACGTGCAGGGTGTGTGAGGAATTCACTCCATTGACGGGGTGGGGAAGATGGAGCTGATGTGAGGGGGAGTGAGGGGTTTGGATTGCGTCAGTCAGAGATGGCGACACACTTTGGAGCAGGGAGATTGTAACAAAAGCATTTTTTGAGGAAGATAATTCAGGAAGACTAAAGAGCAAGGGCACAGAGAAGTGCTGTATTCCCTCAAGCACCAGGAGAGAAGAGCCAGAGAGGGTCCTAGACGTGGAGATGAAGGTGAAAACCCAGGACACTGCAGCACACGGACACCGGCGTGATGTGGCTGTGAAGGGAGATTTGCTGGCTCTGAACTGCATCGCCGCATAATGACAGTAGGGAAAAGTTGAGATGAGGCTCTGGAAATGGAACCTCAAGTTGGATTACAACAGCCACGACTACCACTGCCTTTCACTGTGTGGCCAGTACGGTGATGATCACAGTACCTTTACCATCTCTGACTCTCACAATAGCCCTGAGAAATCGGAAGGCATTATTGTCCCCATGTCACAGGGGGAGAGGTTCAGAGGTGATGCGGGTCTTGTCGAGAGCCATCTGGCTGGTGAGTGGCAGTGTTGAAACCCAAACCTGTCCTTGTCCACTAGCTCGCCTTCCTCATTGGAGCCCTCTCTAGTCCTGTGTTGCTGAAACTCAGCATTTCTGAATCATGTGCACACCCTTACCCCACAAACAACGGTGGCAAAGCAAACACGTTCCTTAGGCTGAATGGAGTTACAGCAGGTGTCGGCTGGAGTCCCCTGGGGGAAGATGAGGTAAAGTGGGGCCTTGAACTGTGCTGCCCTGTTACAAAGCATCAGGAAGAGGGCCAGGGCTTGCACCTTGGCGGGCCCTTCGTACCTGCACCGACAGAGCCTTTTAGGCACGTGGCAAGGACACACCAAGCACTTCATGGCTCCTGCTGCCATGATACTCCCTTGAGTTGGTGTCGGGATATTAAATGGCCTCCAATTTTAAAAGCACCCTACACAACCAACACAGATGTTACCTGTGTGCCACCTGCAGCCCAGTCCCCCAAAACTCCCAGATATCCCCCCACTGTGGGTTCCAAGACAGGCTGAGGCATCGGCCTCCTAAGAGGACTTTGAAAGAGTCCTATCTCCTCAGGATATCTCAGGTGGAGCCCTGTCTGTGAGGGGGTGGAAGGGATTAGCTCTGAAGACACCCTGGGCTCTGTCTGCATTTCTGTAGGTTCGCCTCCCTTTGCAGCACACAGTGACACGATCCTGATTCTATAAATCAACTTTCTCAAACTGAGGCCAAGAGGGGACATGACACCCTCCTCAACCAGGGGTGCAAGTCAATGGAAATGGTAGGACTAGAACTCAAGTCTCCTGCCTCTTTATTCCTTTCTACTGTGTAGAGAGATAGATGTTCCCCCATCATTTGGGGGATCAACCATAACTCATAATTATTACTTATATCTATAAAGTACCTTGAAGTTTTAGTATGAATTCAAATACAGTCCTGCCAGGCACTCTCTGAAACAGATAGTGCAGCCCCTTTGACTTGAGCAAATGAGGATTCCTGAGGTTGACTCCCCCAGGCTGTATAGGTAGTGAGAGAGAGGTAGAATTGAACTACTTCTGTTTGCCATGCAGGACTCTTCCCACACTACTGGACTGTAAGCTTGCTATGGGCAGGAGCCATATTTGTTTAGCTTACCATTGGACACCCAGCCCCCAGCACAGAGCCTTGTTAGATGTGCCTTGTTGGATGGAAGGAAGGTGTAAGGAAGGACCAATAGTTAGAATAGGAGCAAGGATAGAAGAAAATTGGAATCTCATTTTCCTGATGACTGTTAATAGAATCCTAGATGAGTGAGATTCTATTACTAATGATTCCTTAAAGACAAAGAGCTTTAACTCTATTAACTTTGTTTAAAATGCAGTGTGTCTTAAAATTTTCTTTTTAACATTAATGTAAAAGGTGATTTGATTCCTTTAAGAATCTTCAGCAGGTAGGGGCGCCTGGGTGGCTCAGCCAGTTAGGCGTCCAACTTTGGCTCATGTCACGATCTCACGGTTTGTGAGTTCAAGCCCCGCCTTGGATTCTGTGCTGACAGCTCAGAGCCTGGAGCCTGCTTTGGATTCTGTGTCTCCCTCTCTCTGTGCCCCTCTCCCACTTGCGCTGTGTCTCTCTTCCTCTCAAAAATAAACAGACATTTAAAAAATTTTTAATAAAAATAAAATAATAATTAAAAAAAGAAAAGAATCTGCAGCGGGTAGACCTTCACAGGACCTAGGACAGAGTGGCACTCAATAAGTGCCTGGATCAGTGTTTCTGGAATTTAATAGAATGTAAAGCTAAGCTGGAGAGTGTGTCAGACAGTGTGTCTTATTCATCTTTGTTATCTTCATCCTTTCTGTAACTCCTGGCATGGCAGGTCCCGTATACAAGAATGGATGAATGAATATAAGCTCCAGAAAGCAGTAGGTTTCGTCTGTTTTATTAACTGAAATAAATATGCCGAGTGCCTAGAAAAGTGTCTGTTACATGGAGGGGTTTAATAAGGAATTGTTGGAATAGTTCATGAATGACTGCTTTCACCTTATAGAAGCCAGTAGAAAAGAAGCACTGGACATGCTGTGTTTTTCAGTGTAACAGTAAAAATTACTCACAGTGGCACCAATACTATCACAGTCTCCTGAATGGATTAAGATCCTCTTTTGATATTGCTGTCATCTAATAGTTGGGGTGTTAACTATATAGACCCAAGGTATTCTAATAGAGAAAAAAAGCAATAATGTTGCAAACATATAGTTCATACATAAATCAGGTCAAGTCAGCTTTTTTTAGCTTTGCTCATTATGTTTCTTCTACTAATAGTAAGCCCAGGATGCGAAGGGTTTTTTAGGATAGTTTACACAGAATAATAGGAAAAATAGCTTCCACGTATTGCGCCCTTGCCGAATGTGCCACACAGTATACTGTTCTCCGTATATTATCTCTTCTAAGTGTCACATACAACTTTATTAGAAACGTCTTGTTATCCCTATTTTACAGATGAGGAAACTGAGGCTCCAGCGTAGTCATCTGTCAAGGTCACTCAACTACTAACCAGAAGACTTGAGAGTGGAGTGTGTGTCTGTCTGAGCCTCTGCTCCTAAGCTTGACAGTAACACTGGGGTTTTGAATTGAGTGGGTCCAACTGGGACTTATTTCTGACCAGAGAAGCACACAGCTTTCCCTAGGCATTTCAGAGAAATGCTTTCTTGTCCTTGAACATTCCTGATCTTGAGTTTTGTGAGACTTCTTCCCTTAACATTTATAGTTGGGAGACTCAACTCCATCAGAATGACAAGTGAAGTTAAATGTCTCCCCGCCCCTGTTACTCCTGCTGAGTGGCCCTTTCAGACATTTGGTTTCAGGCACTTAACTGTCTCTTACATTTGCTTCCAGTGATCAGGGTCCCTGAGGTTTGCACATATGTTTTCCCAGTGAACTTTTGTCCTCTTTGAAAACTGCATTCTGTTCTCCTTTATTAAATTCCAGCTTTCATGACTAAAATGCAGTGATAGCCCCAGAAATGTTTATATAATAAATTAAAGTGGGCAGAGTCTTCCGCTTACAAATTGCTTCAAGATAGAATGCAGATGCCTGCCCATAGAATTGTCTCATAAATGCTAGCATGAAACTTTCGAGCTTTTACAGTTTCAGCTTGTCCTTGGCGTGGGGCCCATTGTTTCAGTGGGTTCGGATAGGGTTCTGAGCTCCTAGCCTATTTCTCAAACTGAGGCCTCAGAAATTTATAACTCCGTGGAAAAAGAATATGTGGGACTACTTCTCAAATCTGCTTTGGAAAAACAAACAGGATGTTTTTCCCTCCCTATCTCGCAGGTACCTGTAAACAAGCAGTGCGTTGGCCTCTGAGTCGGTGGTATCGCAATTGCAGACTCTCAGGTTTGATGATTATTTGCTTGGATAAATCAGAAGTTTATGTTAGAGCACAGCCATGTTCCAAAATACTTATTGCCCAGAGACCCAGATGAGAGTTCTTCTCAACCCCAGGAAGGTGTTTGTTTGCTTTATGAAGTGGAAGCCTGTGTGGGTCTGTACCATGTTTACCACCATAAAAGAAAGGGAAGAGTATTAAGCGTGACTTCTCTGGGAAGAGGGGGCCTGAAGCCTCTGTGATTATTATTTTTGGAGGAGTAAATATTTCAGTAGAAAAAGAAACTCCTTTGTACCAACTCTGTCTGCATTTTCTTGGCACATTTTAATATTTTCAAGTAACAGCTGAAACCACATTAACCTTCCCTATTCTAATTGGAAGCATCTGTGGATTGCAAAATTAGAATGTTTAGATTCTGAACCGATTTGCTGTTTGGACAGGGGTGTCAATTGCAGCTGAAATTTCCATCTATGGGACCTTTTTTGTCCTCCTGATTATAAATTGTTCAGTCAGCCAATGACGATGGAGATACAAGGCGCACTCTTTAGCTCTTCCGTGTGCGTGCTTCTTAAATGAAAACCACGCTTTCTTCTTCAGTTATTTGTACACCTTATCAGGATCCTTTTAATTCAAAGAGAACAGATGGAGAAATTCCTCTCCAACCCTTGGAATGCGCCTTGAACAATTTTCTCCTGCCAAAAAGCATTCATAATCAATGACACCAGAGGAATAGCTGAGATTTGCAAATTCCGGGAAGAAAAAAAATAGAAAAATAATTAGAAAGTTACTCCAGTTTAAAAAAAAATTTTTTTTAATGTTTACTCATTTTTGAGAGAGCCAGAGCATGAGTGGGGTAGGGGGAGAGAGAGAAGGAGAGAGAAAGGGCGGGTGGGGGGTTGGGGGGTGGGGGGAGATACAGAATTGGAAGCAGGCTCCAGGCTCTGAGCTGCCAGCACAGAGCCTGACACAGGGCCTGAACTCAGGGACCGTGAGGTCATGACCTTAGCCGAAGTCAGATGCTTAACGGGCGAAAGTTACTCCAGTCTTTGTCTATGCTGACAAAAGCTTGGTGTTTGACAAATGTCTCCTACCACTTCAACAACACACCTGAAGGCACGGTGCCTTCTTTCTGTCTCGGTGATGTTACCTCGTTTCAGCCAGCCTCAGTATTTTCAGATGGAAATAGGAACTGTAGCTGGCTCCCAGGTTTGTGGCAATGAGTAAATGGTATAGTATTTGTAAAGTATTCCAAGTGGGCATGTCTTAGTCCATTCAGTCTGCTGTAACAAAGTACCACAGACTGCGTGGTTGACAAACAACAGACACTGGAGGTTGGAAGCCTGAGCTCAGGGCTCTGCATGGTTGGGTGAGGGCTGTCTCAGGTGGCAGATTTCTCCTTATTCTTACATGGAGGAAGGGACTAGGGAACTCTTCAGGACCTCTTATGAGACACTACTCCCATTCATTGAGGGCTCCAGTCTTATGACCTAATCACCTCCCAAAGGCGCCACCTCCCAGTACAATCATGGTGGGCATTAGGATTTCAACATATGAATTTAGGGGGATGCATTCAGAACATAGCGTCCTCCCCAAATTCTTTTTTTCTTTCTTTCATTTCTTTCTTCCCTTCCTTCTTTGCTTGCTTGCTTGCTTTCTCTTTTTTTTCTTTCCTTTTCTTTCCTTTCCTTTCCTTTCCTTTCCTTTCCTTTCCTTTCCTTTCCTTTCCTTTCCTTTCCTTTCCTTTATTTCTTTCTTCACACAGCAGCTGAGGTAAAAATGATGAGTTACCTGAGACCAAAGATCAGACCCACAAGGAGGCAAGACTAAAAGGTTTGCAGGTCTATCACCTTGAAGGTTCCATCCGTTGTCTGGGTTCAACACCAACTCTGCAGAGTTTGGCACAAAGTATGCTATAGACTTTTCCTAAAAGTTGAGAGAGCAAAAGACTGGGTGATATTAGCCACTTCACAGGTGCCTTGTGTTACTAGTAGGGTTATAATTAATGACAACACAGGGAAAGGATTCAGAACAACAGCACCAGAAAGATAGGCCTGACTTTCCACACTAGGCATCCCATAAATGTCTGCAGTATTGAGCGTCATAGACTGTGCAGATCAATATGTTTTTGAAAGTGAAAAGGAAATCAAACAATAATTGTGCCAAGACACAGGCAAGCCATAATATGTAGTCACCCTGTCTGTGACCCATGGTACAAAATTCAGTGTCCCTTTGAGGTGAACTGAACTGATACTTGTTCCTTTGGTAAATATTTATTAGGTTCCGACTTAAGATTTGATGGAGAGGCTACTTTGTGATTGACATTGTATTATGTTATTTAATGCTCACACAAACTTAATGAGAGGATTTAATTATTAAACTAATTACTAATTAGAACTCCATTTAAATAATAAGCAACTAATACTGAGGTTAAGTAATTTGTCGAAGTTGCCCAGCAAGCGAATAAGGGTTGGTTAGAGCTGGAATTTGAACTGGGGGTCTCTCTAGTTCCAAATCCGTGCTCTTGCAACAGATCCAAAAAGTGCATGGATTTCTTTTTTTCTTTTTCTTTTTTCCTGTATTATGTTTTTTTTTCTTTGCTTATACTACAAAAATTTACGAAAGCTTCATTTTCATTTTATTATATGTTTTTATTACTCAGTTTCCCCTTTTGTACATATTTGTCATGAACTACAGTATTGGTGTCACTGATTCATTGTCTTTGCTCATGCCTTTGCATCCTTGCAGATAACAACCTGGAAAGTACAGGTCTTGCTAGATTATGTCACAGAATCCTAAATTTCTCAGATGGAGAAGCAACCTCAGAGAGGTCTGGTAACTTTCTCAAATTCACAGGGCTAGATGTGGTAGTGGACACACTGGCACTCTGGTCCTGACTACTCCATTCCCACATTCAGGGAGGGAGAGAAAGGAAGAGATTATCTCTTTGGAAATCCCTTTCTGAAGGGATACAGTGTCCATAGGGCTATACTGGGGGACCTGTGGTCAATGGAAACTGTGGATTTGGTCCCTGCCCATCTGAGGCTTTGAGTCTGCGTGGGGGGCATCATCCCACAGCAGCAAGAGGAAGGGAAAGGGGACAGTGGAACCAAAGGGCCCTAGACTGGGGACTCTGAGCCCAGCTCTGTGGCTCTTTTCACCCTGTGATTTCGCCATCCTGGGCCTGCTTATTCTGTAGTTCTCCCCGTCCTCCAGCAAGCTCTCTGTTACACCACAGTGTACTTCATTTTTATCCCCCCTGATCTGCCTCCATCAGAAAACCCCACTGAATCAGTCTCATTCATGTGCCCTGCACAATGCCTGGCAGGAAGCAGAATGCATGGAACCTGTGCAGGGGGCAAGGCAGATGTTAACTTCAAGCACAAGGGATCCAGGAAGCCATGCCCACTCCGCACTCCCACTGAAGGAGTCACGTGGCAAACATCTCAGTCCTCACCCTTATGCCTCACTCCAAGGGCAGAAACACTCCCACATCACTTGTGATCTGGGAGGGTCGGAAGGAAAGGGGGCCTCCACAGGCCCCTCGTAACATCCCACCTAGAGGGCGACAGAATGGAAACAGGATGGGCTGTCCAAGGTACAGGAAATTAGCTATGGTTGTTCAGCAGATTAAAATAATCAAAATGTTTCTCAAGATAGAAAATAAAACCAAAGGATTGTGAGAGACCTACCACAAACTCATCCCTTACTTTAGCCACAGTCCCTGAGGACACTTGACAGAATCAAGGAAAGATATGATTTTTAAGTTTCTCCAAGGCAGGGACAGCTTCCTCACCTTGGCCTCAGGCTATGCCTCACCAGGTGCTGGGCTGCAGAAGCCCTTGGCACTTCTCATACCTACCTTGTCCCGCTGTGCTGCTGGCTCCGGGAGACCATTGCTGAACCCTACAGATAGCCTCTTGCAGTATTTCAGAGGATAGCTTCCCTTCCTGCCCAAAAATGTGTCTGTCCTGCCAAAAATGTGTGGAATGGTGGTTTCGTGGCAACAGTGAGCCTTTGTTCCAGAGTTGAACGTGTACGTCCCTCCTGCTGAGCCCAGCCTCGGTGTGTTGCCTTGTGTCACCAACCCTGTTTTAATTAAGTCCTTCTTTTGTGTTGGACTTGGTAACAAGAAGCCTAAATGAATGTTGTCTATTTGAGTGGATTTGGCTAGGTTTTTATCCCCCCAGTTCTATTTTAGGAAACTTCTAAGGGTTAGTCCTCTGCAGGCAGAGATAAGGGTTAAGAGTCTTTTTCTCAAGAAATAACACTCTCCTAAGTGAACATTATCTTTGTTTTTCTTTCTCTTTCGTGTAACTGAATTCTAAAATTTAAGCGGATTTTTCTGGCTCCTGATGGAAACTGGAGATAGTGATGTAATTTACAGGCCTTTGTTGGATGGAGGAAACCTCACCGGCACCTGCCCTTGCAACATTCCATCCCACTGGAGTTTTAGGAGGGAAAGAGTCGTGATCGCCACTGCTCGTGGCTGCTGCACGGATGGTGGACAGCTGGTGCATTAGCTTCCTTGAGGCTGCTGTAATAAAACAGCACAGACTGGGGGCTTAGAACAACAGGAAGTTATTGTCTCACAGTGCTGGAGGCCAGAAGTCAAGGTGGCCACAGAGTTGTGCTCTCTCTGAGATCTTAGGGAGAATCCTTCCTTGCCTCTTCTAACTCGTGCTGTTTGCCAGCAACTCCTGCATTCCTTGGCTTATAGATGTATCACTTCAGTCTCCCCTCCGGCACTACATGGCCATTTTCTCCTTGTGTATCCCCACTTCTTGTTCTAAGGACACCTGTCATATCAGATCAGGGTCCTCCTTGCGACCTCAGCCTCTTGACATCTGCAAAGACCCTATTTCCAAATAAGATCACAAGTACCGTGGCTTAGGATTTCAATATATCTTTTGGTGGAGACACGAGTCAACTTGTAGTAGTTGGCTTGGAGTTTTTCTAACCTAGAAAATACTTGGCCAAGACTATCTCCCTCTCTCAAAAAAATAAACATTAAAAAAAAAATACTTAATTTCCTAAATACCAACTACTAACTCACAGTACCATAGTACCATTTCCAATCAGGAATTGTTTTTCTCTGCTGTCATTGCCCGAGATCTGTTGTGGGAACAGTGCCAAGATGAAGAGCACCAGGTGGTACATCAGAGAAGACGGGCCCTCGCCTCTGCTTCACCAGAGCCCCAACATTTGTCTTACATACAGGGCACCTCCAGGAGATCTTGTTGCACAGGGAGTACTATGGCTGGTTTACGTGGCAGAACAAACAACCCTAAGAATCTCAACTCTTAAAATATATTCTGTGTTCCTGCATCCTGTCCTCTGTGGGGCAGCTGGAGGTGGTGCTTCATGGATTCCTCCCTCTGGAACCAGGCTAGTGAAGTAGCCTCATCTGGAACTGGACAGGTTGCCATGGCAAAGGGAAAGACCAGGTGGTGAATCGCACGCTGGCCCTTAAGCACTTGCACCCCAAAGTGTCACGTCAGCTGTGCTCCACGGTGAACAGTCCGTGACAGATACGCCTGTCAGGCCATAAGGGTCACGTATGTGAAAGAAGAGAACATAAGCATCATTCCGTCTCTTCCCTGTCTCTGCATGCTTATCCCGAAGCTCCATGCAGAAGGGCACTGCCCCACTTCTCTGGCCACTTCACCACTTTGGTCAGTGGGTCCTGCTGTCCAGGCACCAGCCAAGACAGAATCTAAGTTCTGTTTCTAGAAACTGAAGTATGAAAGCCCAAATTTGTGAAAGACATAAATCAGGGGACAGTGATCTACATTTGCAAACAATTCTCAGCAGGTCCCCCTAAAACAGCAACCTCCAAAGTGCATGTATAATATAATTTTACGTATAGATATTTTATTTACTCACAGCTTTTTGAGAATAGGCTGTATGTTATATAAAGCAGGGCATGTATTTATTTAAGCCCTGGATTCCAGAGGTTGGCCATTGGCCATATTCACTCTATGTATTTTTTCTTCCTTCAGGGTCCAAAAGTGTTTCCCTGAAGTAAACAGGAAAAATTGGGGGGAAGTAACCAGTAGCCAAGGTTATTTTTTGTTTTTTGTTTGTGCTGTCCCACTTAATGACTGTTAACAAGGAGAGATTCCCAGGAGTGCCTCTGTCCCAGGTGCCCATCTTTGTTAGCATGGTGCAGGACATTCTGTTCTAATTACTCAGAGGAGTCACTGGCCTTGATGAATGCTCAGGCTACATTAGCTCACTGCAGGATGTTCAGTACCTTGGGATCCCCCAGGGCAGCCTATAACTCATTCAAAAGCTGGAAATGCCTCTGAGTCTCAGCCCTGGGCTTCCTGGAGCTTCCCACCTTCCTACCTCCCTTTGTGCCTTGGAGCAGGATGATAACATCACGCCAGCTGTCAAAGGTAGTGCTTCACAGGGCATCATTCATTTCCGTGGGGTTCTGGCTCCTTCTCATGGAAAGAAGGCTGAAATAGACCCAGCTGTGGGCTCAGATAGCTTCTTGACACCTAACTTCATCCATCAAGGGCCCCCAGGAAACCAGAAGGACTGGCATGCTCTTGGAGGACTTCACCCCCTCTCAGACTCACCATATTGGACAAGGTCAGACAAACACCAAGATTCACGTCTGTAGGGTTTTCTGGTGTGCAGAGTTTTTGTGAACTTGCTTGTTTCATCCACAGTCACTCCATAATGGAGAAGCCATTGTTCCCATTTAGTGAAGAGAAAACTAAGGCACAGAGAATTGAAGTGACTTATCCCAAATCACACACTAAAGGAACCACGTTTCTGGGATCAAGAGACCTGTGCTTCAATCTCACCTCTACCTCCACATCTGTGCTTCTTAATCTCCTTTATCAAATGGGGGTGTTGCCCACCTGATAGTTTTTCGTGAGAATTAAGATATGTACATAAAGAGCCTAGCCCTAATAGTGTTCCTGGAAGAGAGATACTCAAAAAAGCCTATGGATGGATGGATGAATGGATGGATGGAGAGATAAGTGGATGAGTGCATGAATGGTGAATAAGTGAGTGAATGAATGAATATTGCCCATTTGTGCCCTGTATTTCCTTTCAGTCTGCCCTTGGTAACACTTTCATTGAATATTAGCTCTTGCAGGGAACATGGAAAACTTTTAGTCCCAAGTGTGTATCACCCCAGTATTTTGCCCTCACTCAGTGACCCACATAATGAAAATATTTTCCACCAAACTTTATGACTGTTTTCCTGTTTCACCAAAGACACATATAACTGCCAGTCGTGGCTCTTAAAAATATGCACATTGATTTAGTATAATTCTAGTTAAAATACAAGTTAATAATTAGCTACTGAAATCTACCAAGCATTCACTATGGGCCAGGTACTTCACTGGCATTTTGTCAGCATTTGAACCCTGGCGGTCTGATTCCTGAGTCTGGACTCTTTATTTTTTTAATTTTATCTATTTATCTTTGAAGAGGTGGGAGGGGCAGAGAGAGAGGGAGACAGAGGATCCAAAGCTGGCTCCGCACTGTCAGCGCAGAGCCCAATGCAGGGCTCGAATTCACGAACCGTGAGATCATGACCTGGACCGAGGTTGGATACAAACGACAGCCACCCAGGTGCTCCCTGAGTCTGGACTCTTACGACACTAGCTCAGCAACGCTAAAAGCTGTCACTTGTTGAATGCTTACTGTATACCAACAGATACTCTGATAAACTAAATACGCATTGTCTTAGTTAGTCCTTATAGCAAATATATGAAGCAGCTGGTGTCATGTTGTCATGTTACAAACTGAAGCTTGAGGAAGGGAAGTAACTTGTGCATTGACACATCGCTGGTGAGTAGCAGAGGCAGGCTTTGAACAAAGGGGCTATCGTTGTAAAGCACATACGTCTAACCCCTAGTCTGTGCTACCTTCCATCTGCCATTTCTCCAAAACCACGCTTGCGTCGCTTGCAGCCCCATCATTTTCAGTGCTTTGGATTATTGGGAATTAGCTGAAAATCCCTATTCCAGCCTCAGGGACGCCTGTGAGTCTGAGGTCTCAGGGTGAGACAAAGCAGGTGCAGGTAGGAGATCCTCCCGTGGTGCTTATGTATTTACTTCCTGAAGTCACTAAGAAGGAATGCAGAGGAGTGAATGTCTGCATTTCTCACTTGATCAGAACCTCATGGAAACAGACATAGCAGCCAACCCCATCACCAAGTACTGCTGGAAAAGATAGTGTCCCCTGTATAGAAAGTGGCTAAACATGCAAATAGGTTGCTGAAGGCATTTAAGAGGTTTTCTTTCTTCCCAGATGCAGTTCTGCCAGGAAATGGGTGGATGGGCAAGAGAACCCCATAGGATCCTGCTGGAAACCTGCTGTCCATTTGTTTATCATCAGAATCCCTCACTCTGCACATTTTACATTCTCACCAACATGCATCAAAGAGGAATGTTTCACTACTGGCCACAGTGGCCTCTCTGGATGTCCGTTTCCTCTTTTATAAGATGAAGTCTTCAGACTAGATATTTCAAAATCTTCATCCAGGGCAATCAATTTGGGATCATTTGTAGCTACAGTTTGTTTAAAAGTTTATTTATTTATTTTGAGAGAGAGAGAGAGAGAGAGAGAGAGAGAGAGAGAGAGAGAGAATGAGAATCCCAAGCAGGCTCCCCCACCATCAGCACAGAGCCCATCGCTGGGCTCAAACTCATTAAATGCGAGATCATGACCTAAGCTGAAATCAAGAGTCAGACGCTTAACTGGCTGAGCCACTGAGATGTCCCCACTATAGTTTTGATAATAGATGGAAGAGCACTTTGAGAAGTGATTAAAAGCTCTTGATATATTTCAAAAGGTGTTATTTTTTATAGCATGATCCCTGCAGAGCATATATGCAAAAAAAGAGAAAAAATCTTTTGAAATTTTAGTAACTTCAAATTTAAATGTGAAACATTCACTTTAAGTGAATGTCCCTCCTCCCTCTCCTTATCTTCAACGAAGAGGGAATGTTTTAATGTACCAAAGAATTTTTGTAACCATACTTTTTCTGTGTTTAGGATTAATCACACAAGAGCTTTGCTAAGATCTGGAATAGTGTGCATGTATCAAACCCCTTAGTATGTGAGCTTTTTGTTAAGTATCACTAGTAAGCCTTGATCTTATCAGGGGAATGTTGAGAGCCAGAGTTGTTTGGGTGGGGACATTTCCAGAACAGAGCCAAGTTAAGACCTTTAAGAGGCCAGGAGTGTGTCACTGGGATTAATTAGTATAGGTAAATGACTTCCCCAAGGTCACTCAGTGAGTCATCAATGAGCCTGGGACTCAGTTCTTCCAGCTGGAAAGAATTGGCATCCTGTTGGCATTATTATTCCATGTGACTAGCTCTGGACAACCCCAGGGGGGAAATCACTTATGGATATTAGAAGTGCAACTGTGGGGAAGTAAAAACTAGCAGAAATACACCCCTAACAAGACCTCCTCAGGTCAGGCCTCAGAGCAGTGGCTGGTTTGGGAGGTGGAGAAGGTGGTTCTTTAAAAGTTCTGGGCTTGGGGCGCCTGGGTGGCTCAGTCGGTTAAGCGGCCGACTTCGGCTCAGGTCATGATCTCACGGTCCGTGAGTTCGAGCCCCGCGTCGGGCTCTGTGCTTACAGCTTAGAGCCTGGAGCCTGTTCTGGATTCTGTGTCTCCCTCTCTCTGACCCTCCCCCATCATGCTCTGTCTCTCTCTGTCTCAAAAATAAATAAATGTTGAAAAAAAAAATTTTTTTTAAGTTCTGGGCTTATGTACTCACCTTGATCCATTTACCCTTCTACTGCCACTAGGCAAGTACCCCTCTTTAAACTTCAGGAGGCCCATGTGTGGCTGCTTTTCTCATCCAGGTCATTCTTTGAAGTTCATTATTATGAACATAGTGCGATTTTCCAAACTCACATTTCCTGGAGATCATTCATAAAAACAACTTCCAAGAAGCCAATCCAATGCCTCGTTTTCATCTTCATTGATATGACTGAGTGCCCCTTGGTCATTTCAAAATGGCACAGCAAATGCTGGAACTTGCTCTCAAACCTTGTGAATAAGGTCATTCCAACACCCACATTGCCCTCCATCAATGTGATGGAAGGAGCCCTGCATCCCCCAAGTCTTAGACTCCGGGGTTTTCTTCTTCCCCGGCGTGTCCACCCACTTTCATATGTGCTTTCCCCTGGTTTAAGCCACAGGGCACAGTCTAACCCAGCCCAGCCCCACCCAGCCTTAGTGATCCCTGGTGCATGAAACAACCCCACATGCATAAAAATTTTCTTCTCTCCAACTTTATTCGGCACCTTTCATTCTCATCCCTCAACCTCCAGCCATTATCAGGTTCACTTGCTCCCTCCATTGATTCGCAAAGCAGGTGTTGAGCATCTATTATGGACTAAGCCTGGATGTATAGTAGTCAACAACAACAAAATAAATGTTCACCTTGCCCCAGTGAAGCTTACGGTCTAATTAGGGAGGTAGCGACGTATTAACAAAACAGCCACACAAATGAATGTAAGAAGTTTGTGTATGCAGGGATGGTACTTTGAGAACGTGTAACAGAGAGCTCCGGCTTTGACTCGGAAGTCATCAGAAGAATGAGGAGGATTCACTAAACAAAGAGTGAGGAGAGAGACGCCTGGGTGGCTCAGTCGGTTGGGCATCTGACTTCGTCTCAGGTCATGATCTCGCGGTTCGTGAGTTCAAGCCCCGCGTTGGGCTCTGTGCTGACAGCTCAGAGCCTAGAGCCTGCTTTGGATTCTCTGTCTCCCTCTCTCTCTGCCTCTCCCCCACTTGTACTCTGTCTCTCTGTCTCTCAAAAATGAATAAACGTTAAAAAAAATTTTTTAAGTAAATAAATAAAAATAAAAAGAGTGAGGAGACGCAGGGTGTGCCCGGCAGGGGAACAGTATGTGAACTAGTCCTGGCGTAAGAAGATCATGGCACGTGGAGGGATGGAAAGAAGGCCAGTGTGGCAGATGACGGGAGAGTGAAGTAAGGATAATAAGTTGGCAAGGGCCAGACCACACAAGGCCTTGCAGGTCGGCCATGTTAAGGATTTGGGTCTTCATTCCAAGAGTCATGGGAAGACAAGCACAAGGAATAACGAAGTTAGACTTTGATTTCAAGAACCTCTCTCTTTATACTGTATGGAAAATGGATTGGAGACAGACAAGAGGCGGTGCCCCAAAGGACACCCCACTCTCTCTTTAGGGAAGAGAGAATAGGAGCCTGGACCAGGGAGGTGATGTTAGGCTAGAAAGAAGCGTATGAACCAGGAGCTACATAGAAGGTAGAATTGAAGGACTTGGCATTGGGTTATGTTAAAGGGGAGAAGATTGATTCCAGGGGACTGGGATTGTTAAACTAGATGTATATACTAGATGGGAGTGTGGGGTGAGGGGTTAATATTCACTGAGAAAAGGAGGAAGGGAAGAGAATCAGGTTTGTCTTGGGTCTTTGTTTTGTTCTGTCTTGGAGTCATAGTGGTGGGAGATTAGGATCAGAGACTTGGTTTTGGACCTGCCGAGTTTGAAGTGCCTTTGAGACATGCAAAGGGATGTGTCAGGTACACAGTTAAATATAAAGGGCTGGAACAATGGCTCTAAATCCAGAGGTGACACTGCCTCCCAGGAGGCATTTACAAATGTCTGGAGATATTTTCGGTTGTCACAACAGAGTATGGGGGTGCTATTGCCATAGTAGGTAGAGACCAGCGATACTGCCAAACACCCTACAGTGCACAGGGCCACCTCAGTTCTCACAGCAAAAATTATCGAACCCAGATGTCAGTAGCACCAAAGGTGAGAAACTCTGGACTGTGGATATCTGAGAGTCACTGGCCCAAAGCTTTGGGGCACATACAGTAATAAGGGTAGGAAGGAAAGCGGAATAGTACAAGTTTTTGAGGAACTATAACACCTAATAGCTGGATGGCCCTACATGAAAGACAAAGAACTTCAAGCAGCCAGAGGTAAGAGGAAGACTCAGAGAGAGAGTCACAGAGGCCGAAGGTTGGATGGGAGTAGGTAAAAGTGTCCGATGCTACTGGGAAGCCAAAGGCAATGAAGAATGAAAATCCCTGTTATATTCAGGGATATGGAAGTCATTGGCGGCCTTAGCAAGTGCAGCTTTGGCCGCATGACCGTGAGAGAAGGCATGCTGCAGCTGGAGACAAAAACCGGAGGCAGCCAGTGTAGACCACGCTTTTAAGAAGTTTGGTGATGGAAGAGAGGAGAGAGAAGAAACAGTGTTGGCAAGGAACGTGGAAGCCAAGAATAGTTTGGGGTTCCATGGTGGTCTTTGTTGGTTTGTTTTGTTTCAGTTTTTTTTTTTTTTTTTTTTTTATGGAAAATGTCTAACATGCATAAAGTAAGCAGAATATTCTAAAGGAGCTCTGTGTAAAACCCTGCCTCTCCAGATTGGCAGCAACTGAAATCTCTGTTGGGGTTTTGCTGTTCGCAGCTGCGGCTTCTTTACCAGGCCCTCGTGTGTGCCCAGGTGATGGTCGGCAGCTTAATGATGTGGGTGGGTTTTATACCCAGACCTGGGAGTTCATTCTTTCTGTGGCTCCTTCCCTTCCAGAATGCCCCCTTTCACTTCCTGCCTGTTCTATCAGCCCTAACTCCCCTCTCTGACACCTCGAGCTGGGAAGGCTCTCTGCTGCCCTAAGTTGCCTTCAGACTAGACTCCCCTCAGACATGAAGCTGCAAATTCGTAAATCTCGAGAGGTGTAATTCCTGCTTTCAAAGGTAAATTCCCTTTCAGTTTGTGCCTGCTTTTAGCCAACCTCCATTGCCTCAAAATGTATATTTTATACACTCTTAAGCTTTGTAACAATAATATAATCGTTTTTAAAAAATAACAGTTTTATTATTGTTATCTGAAGAAAGTTTAGTCCATTCAACAAACTGTCACTAACAAAAGCCAGAAGTTTGTAAGACGATAAAGGTTCGGGGATATTGTGGGGCTGATGGGAAGTTAATGGACAGTGAAAAGGAGAGAAGAGGTAATTAAGTATAAGACTTTATAATATTCATTGGAACAGAAGGAATGAAGGAACTGTCTGCAGATGCAGAAGTTTGCAGGTTTGGTGGTGGGAGGTTGACAGAGATGCCATCCCGTGGCTTCATGTGACATCAGAGGCGAGGTCACTAGGGGTGTTGGGGGAAGGTGAGGCTGTTTGTTGGAGGTTTGAGAACAGAGAAGTTTAAAATGGTCTTTGCAAAGAGTAGAAAGAGTGGATTTTGACTGGAGAAACACTGAAAGAACAAAGACCAGTCGGTTGTTGAGAGTCCACGGTGGGGGGGTGACAGTGACGGATTTGTGGAAGTGCCATTCAGTCCTGTGGTAAGACTTTCTCCGCCTGCCTTCGGCTGCCTGGGTGGAGGCGTACAGGGAGCAGAGAGGAGGTTTGTCCACAGTTGGGAGTTTTACAAGACTGCTGAGACTAAAGAACAGGGCCCAGGGTGTTGACAGCGTTGACTAGGGCATGATTTATTTTTTTTTTCAATGTTTTTTTTGGTTTTATTTATTTATTTATTTATTTTTGGGACAGAGAGAGACAGAGCATGAACGGGGGAGG
>NW_024412411.1:15309841-15437772 GCF_014898765.1 Herpailurus yagouaroundi | reverse complement strand
GTTTTTTTTGGTTTTATTTATTTATTTATTTATTTTTGGGACAGAGAGAGACAGAGCATGAACGGGGGAGGGGCAGAGAGAGAGGGAGACACAGAATCGGAAACAGGCTCCAGGCTCTGAGCCATCCGCCCAGAGCCCGACGCGGGGCTGGAACTCACGGACCGCGAGATCGTGACCTGGCTGAAGTCGGACGCTTAACCGACTGCGCCACCCAGGCGCCCCAACTAGGGCATGATTTAAATAACAGATCCAAAATGTGAGTATCTCACGAAGCCATGAAGTACTGTTGGGAAGTCTTCTCTGAGTTTGCCAGGGCAGTGCGAATGGGGGAGGCTGTTCTCCCACAACTCCCCGGCCTCCTCACATTGGCAAAACAGTGAGTGCTTCATTAGCAAAAGGAGTCTTTTTGGGTGTATCGGACAAAAGGGAAAGAAGGAAGTGGCACGAACTATCCCATCTTCATACCCCGATCCCAGGGCAAAAGACTCAGGTCCATATACAGAGGGCTGAACTTTAGAAGTTCTAAATCATGCTAATGAACTGTTATGTAAAATAATGTTCCACCCCACCCCCGCCTTTACAGATACACCTTCATGCTGGTCTGGAAGGCCAAGTTTGAATTTAGAAGTCACAGGCTCTAGTGCTGCAGGGAGAAGTGTCTCACAGCTGGCAGCCCACCCCTCCTCCTCTCCCCACCTCCATCCCCCACTGCCTGTGTCTGGATGCCACAACCCACACGTCCATGTTCCAGCCACAGCCCCAGGCGTAGGGGTCTGCCCACCGTGGTGTGGTCTGTACTCAAAGGAGTACAGTGGGTACTCTGAGTGGGCCTCAGAGAAGAGGTCGACACAGTTTCCTGAAGCAGCTTTGGGTCCCTCAGAGAATTCTGGGGTCCTGTGTGCCTGGTCTAGAGGGCAGAAGGGAGGGGCAGTCTCTGGAGAACACAGGCCCCAGGAGGGCACAGCACTTGGCCCCGTGGACTCCTTGCCTTGAGGAGTCCACTCCTCTCCTTGAGGAGAGGAGACATTGGAGGAAGGCCAGGGCATGGCAGGCAATTTAGAGGTTGCCTTTGCCCAGGTCTGCGGGAAAAATTAAATGATGCAGTGATACACAGTATTGTGGTCTTTGTTCTGTTCCTAATCTGACTGGCTGGTTTCTCTGTGTGTACCTGTTTTGTTTTTCCTAGGGGGCTGTTTATCACCATTCATGACAAGGGCCACCTTGCAACAATGCTGAACTCTTGGCCAGAAGACAATATTAAGGTATGGTCCCATTTTCTTTTTTTTTTTTTAAATAGTTTTTTTTTTTTAACGTTTATTTTTGAGACAGAGGGAGGCAGAGCATGAAGTGGGGAGGGTCAGAGAGAGAGGGAGACACAGAATCGGAAGCAGGCTCCAGGCTCTGGGCCATCATCAGCCCAGAGCCCGACGCAGGGCTCGAACTCACGGACCGTGAGATGGTGACCTGAGCTGAAGTCGGACGCTTACCCGACTGAGCCACCCAGGCGCCCCTGGTCCCATTTTCTTTGCTACTGTTCTGTGCTTGGGTGAGTTCTTTCAAGTGGGACCAGAGGCATCCCCAGCTAGAAAATGAGCCACTGCACCAAAGGCTTTCCCAGGCCCAGAGCACAGGCTGGTGAGAGCCAAGCATAAGCGCACCATGGAGCAGAGGTTTACATTGACCCACAGCCATGTGAAATTGCCCTTATCATCATCATCATCATCATCATCAGTGGTAGTAGCAGTAGTAGTCTGAAGACATGTTCAGCATGTATTGAGTACCTACTAAATATACACTGCCAGTTTCCATGGTGGATTTGGGGAGAAATCAGAACTTCTCCGCTAGCTGACTTTTCACGAGGAAAATAAAACAGAGATACAAAAGACTAACAAGGAACCTGATCAGAGGTAAAGGAAGCACACAGAGAGAGCTGAGGGTTGAGGGCAGAGATTACTTCTAGCCTAAGGGGAATTTAGAAAGACTTCATGGGAGAAGTGACATTGGAGCAGGGCCCTGAATTGAGGGGTAGAGTTTGGCCACGTAGGCTTTGGAGAGAGGACACGGGATGAGGATATTCTTCAACAAGAGGAAAAGCTTATGATGAATGGTACCTTCATGCCTGGGTGTATGCAGTTAGTGGAGGTGGTCCATATGGAGTGACAAAGTAAACCTGCTTCTTCCTGGAATATCAGTTTTACTGAAAAAAATCTAACTGGAAAACATGTTTATATCATAAGCAGGATATAATACAGAATGCACACTTTGTGTTGGTTTTAAAATGTAAGACATGAAGCTTTGTAGGAACTTGTTAGCTTCTGGCTACATGCCCAGATCTCCTCCTGCCATAGGGACTTTTGTGGAAGAGCACGGGGGGCGGGGGGGGGCTTTCACATTTAACATCATTGTTACTTTTGGGGCACCCAGGTGGCTCAGTCGGTTAAGCATCCCAACTCTTTGATTTGAGCTTAGGTCATGATCTCATGGTTCATGAGTTCGAGTCCCACATCAGGCTATGCAGTGACAGTGTGAGGCCTGCTTAGGATTCTCTTTCCCTCTCTCTCTGCCCCTCCCCTGCTCGAGTTCTCTCCTCTCTCTCAAAATAAATAAATAAACATTTAAAAAAAAGTCATGTCGCTCCTGCAGATGAAACATGTGAAGCAAAAATACAGAACATCTGCTTGCTGCTTCATGAGGGTAGTTCTGGCCCACAAGCTGGGGAGGGGCTAGAGCTGACTGAGCACAGTGTAAATACCTCTCGGGGTGATGCCAGCACCGCCCTGCTGGACTGGGAGGCTGAGGCACCCCAGCATTGCTTCCTCCCAGACCCTCCCTCCCTGTTCCTGCCAGTTCCCTGAACGACTCCCACCTCTGCACTAGGCACTGAGTACAGCTTCTTTCTGCACACTTCTCTTTGCATCCCACCCACTTCTGGCCCTCTCTGGGAGTGGTAGCATTCAGAACCAGAGCATGGAGGCCAGGACCTTGGCTCTTCGGGCCAGGCCGAGCCACGGCCAGGACCCTGGGACTTCAGTCGTGGCCACGGTGAAAAGCTCATTTCGTACCTCTCTGTCTGGGTGTGATTTTGCCCTGTGCTTCTCTCCCCCGCTTATCTGCTTAGACTCCAGTTACATGCAGGCCTTGGCCCTGAGGGTTTTGGTCTCCATCCCAGAAGAAGCAAGTTCCTAGGGTGTGTCTAGTGAAGCTATAATAAAATCTGAACCATGTTAAGGGAAGCCAGCTCACTGGATGGGAAGTTAACTCCAGCCTGCCCTGTGCAGACGTGCTGCTGATGTCAGCAGACGAATCTGTCTACCTTCCTAGGAGGTTCAGCCGTGGTGAAACCTTGTACATAGGAGGCATGCAGTAGATGCCTGCTGAGGTGAATGAACTCAGCGGACATGATGAGGGCCTTCCGTGTACCAGGCACAGTGCCAGGAGCAGAGAAATGGGGTCTCCACCAGCATGCACCGTGCCTTCGTGCAAGCTATGAGGAATTCAAAAGAATGACAAAAAGCCATCCCCTCTAAAACAGTAAGAAGAAGGTGCCCGTTCCCCCGTCCCCCGGGCTGGCAGAGGCTTGGTGAGGGGCTCGTGGACTGGATTTCTGGTTCTCTTTGCTCCTTTGGTCAGGGCACAACTTAAAAAAATACTCGTTGACTTCAACAAACATAGTTTGAGGCCCTTCTAAGGACTGAGCGCTAACTACCAGAGAGTTGGAGACAGCAACTTTTGTGATTTTAGAGGAAGAGAAACGGAACTTTAGGTCACCCCAGATGGGGTGGGACTGGAGCAGACCGCAGACAGAGCTATCTGAAGCCTCTAGGGCAAGCAGAGGTTCCATGGGCAGATCTGGACTGGTGGATCTAAATTGGTTGCTTCCGTCTATCACATGGTAAACATCTATATGATTTCCCTGTAGTTTCCGGGATAAAGAAGGTATACAGGCCCAAACTCAAGGAACTCAAAGTCTAGTTGGAGGGACTGACCCAGAAACAACTGCAGTAGACTGTGTGCTGCTCAAGAGAGGAGCCCAGAGACAGAGGATCAAATGTGCTGACTGGCTGACCACTACCCCTGTAGTAGCGTAGAGCAGACAAGTGAGTGGCTGGGGCCAGCTCCTCCCCTCCACCCTTTCTGTCTGTCTCACTTGGGAGAAACCCCGAGATCAGTCCCTGGTAACTCTACAGAAGAATCAGCTCTGGCTTTGTGGTCAGACATCTTGAATCTGCCCTTTACTTGCCGTATGTGTAGATAAGCTCTCTGATCTTTGTTTTCTTCTTGTGAGGACTAACCATAGAGTCTGTACAACACTGAAAGGCACTCAAATGGTTGTGGTCATTGCTGGAAGTAGAAGGGGAGGCTGTAGGGCAAAGCATGGCAGGGGAAAGATTGCAGAGGCCTTCAGAGCAGTCAAGGAGGAGGCTGTGTTACCTGCAGATCCCAGGCCACAAAGGGGCAGCTGGCCGATCTGGCCCCTGGACGTGTTTGATTTGGCCTTCAGTGATTTTTCAAATTTTTGAATTGGTAGGCAAGACTTTAAAATCGGGAGACTTCATTTGAGAAAGGAAACATAGAAACTTGGATTTCTGGCTTTCTCTAGAAAAACCAGGAGCCCATAGCTGGGCTAAATATTGGGTCCATAGTTTGTAAATAAGTCACTTAGGACTGATCAGGCTGCCCCCCGGCTTACCCCAGCCTCTGGCCTGCCCCACCAGTCTTTTCCTGGAGGATCATCCCCCCCCCCCCCCGCCCCCACCACTCCTAAGGCTGCCATTTAAAAGGTTCAGAATGTTCCAACTCCTAGTCTTTCTTGTTTGCTGGTGTGTTTTCTCCAGTTGCCTTAAAGAGGAGTGAGAGACACCTGGGTGTCTCAGTTGGTTGAGCATCCGACTTTGGTTCAGGTCATGATCTTGAGGTTTGTGAGTTTGAGCCCCATGTTGGGCTCTGTGCGACAGTGCAGAGCCTACTTCAGACCCTCTGTCCCCTTCTCTCTGCCCCTCCTTCACTCACGCGTGCATGCTCTCTCTCTCTCTCTGTCTCTCAAAAATAAACATTTCATAAGACAAAAAAGAGGAGATGAAGGTCTCCCTCCCTAGGCAGGGAATACCCTTTCATGGTACTTGGGGGCTGGTGCAGATTCCCCATCATTACTTCCTTTGGTTCTGTCAGCCACTGTGATGAGAGTGGAGGAAGGAAGGTGTGCCATGAACACTCCAAGGTGGGTCCTTGAAGAATGGGTTGGGGTGTGTCGTTCCTCAGGTGAGCAAGCTAAAGTGCTGTGACTTGCCCATGGTCAGCCATGAAAGGTGTTGGATGCCCACAGAGCCCTGAAGCTGAGCCTCCTCTCCCCCAGCTGCTGAGCCCAGGAGGTGGTTTTCCAAGGCACAGGTATCTTTAGACCCTGATGCTGTTGGCCTCTTGGCTGGAGGGGAGGCGTGGTCCAGAGGAACTCAGAAGATAAAGGATGACTTTCCTTGGTTTCCCAGCCAGAAAGCAGGACTGCAGACAGGTACAGGAGAAGTAGGCTGGGAGGGAAGTGAGGCCAAAGCCCAGGGCTGTGGAGGCCATGACGTTTTGTGGGCCCCTCTTGTTCAGGGAGGAGGGGACGGGCCAGGCTGCCCAGAGCTGTCCAGCGTAAATCACAAAGAGGAGTGAGAACTGCTTTTCTGACTCTTTCCCACAGTGGCCACCGCCTTGAGCCTGAGGAAGGCTCGGCTGAGAACAGCCCTCCTCCCCACAGCTTTCCCAAGCTCCTAAATCTCTCCCTCATCCCAATCCCAGCAGCTTCCGGGGGGAGGTGCTTAGAGGTGGCTGGGCACAGGAGCAGCCCCTTCCACGTAGGCAGGCAAACTTAGGAGGTGCTGGCACCAAGTGCCCGCCTGTAATGCACAGGCCCACTCCCTCCTCAATGTCAGAAGGTGGGTTTCCTGGGAAACATTCTCTGAGATGGATATCAGCATATCAGGGAGTGCTCTTGGGATCAACACCTCTAGAAGGGAAGGAAGCAGGAGAAAGCCCAGAGAGAGGCTGAGCTGGGTGAGGTCTCAAGGAAGACTCAGCTGAGCCCATGAGGAGCCTCTGTAGCTGGGGTCGTCCTTCAAAGTCAAACCAACTTGGGGCAGAGGAGCCAGGCCTTTGTAGCCCTGCATCCACCAGTCATTGGTTGTGGACTTCTACCCTTTGGAACAGGGTGTGACTTTGGGCAAGGTGGCTCTCTTCAGTCAAGGAAATTCTCAAAGCGGGCTGACAGCTGAGGGTACGGCTAAGGGAATCACTCCTTCAGTCCTGAAAGGGAGACGTGGGCAGCTCATCCCCATATCCACCTCACACAGCTCTGCCAAGTGCTTTATGTAGATTACCGCATCTACTTCTCCTCATGACTTGTAAGTGGTAGGGATTATTATTATTCCTATGGTAGAGACAAGGAAGCTGAGAGGTTAGGTTGTTTGTGAAGGGTGGAACCAAGAATTGAAACTGCAGACTGTGCATCATTTATGTTGTGGATAGTAGGTGGCGAGGGGGGAGGAGGAGGAGGAGGAGGAAGAGGAGAAAAGGAAGGACGAGAGGGAAGGAGGAAGGAGAGGGATGCATACACAGCGCTGTGGGCAGCCCATGACATAGCTACAAGTCCAGGGAAAGCAGGGCTACAGCAAGCAAGGAGTCATGACCCTCAGGTCAGTCTGAGGTCAGCCCCATTGGGTCCACCTACACTAAGGGACATGGACAATAAGTCAGAAAATGCTGTATGTCCAAGCTACGTGGACAGAGGAAGAATGTGGCCCACCCTCCCCCTAGTCATCTGAAGTAAGAAGAATTAGGAGTTGCACATGCCATCCAAACAAGGAAACTGTGATCCTGTAGTTCCCATAGTTATTGCTGGACTCTAAAACTCCACAGTGCTACTCAGATTTGTTCTCAGCCTTTTGACCTCTACTGCACTAGTGGCCCTTGGCATCAGCTCCACTGATGTCATGAAAAATAGGATCCAGTATCTCCTCTCCCAACTCATTCATTCACACAAAAGGTCTGAATTAGCCCTTTGCAGATCTTTTGCTTTCTATGTTAGATCTGTCACATCGGCCACTGTTTATTCAGTTCATATCACACTGCAGGCACCAAGCACAGTGCTGAAGAATCAAAGATGACAAGTCCCATTATTTGCCCTCAAGACAAGCTAGAGGAGGGAGTGATGACTTCTGGAAGGGGAGAACATCATGGAGGAAGGTGACTTGTGTACAGCTCCTTAAAGCACACAAGGATGGTAGGATGTGGATCAGAGAGATCATAGGGATTGAGGGGGTAAAATGGCATGTAGTCAGGAAAGTACAAACCTTACACAAGGTTAGAATTACTCTGTTTGGATAAAGAAGAAATTCAAAGAGTAGACTGGACCTGGACCATGGAAGGCTTTAAATGCCAGTCAAAGATGTTTGAGCTTTGTTTTACAGGCATCGAGAGCCCCTGGAGGTTTAGAGTAAGAAAGTGACAAATCTGGGTGTGCTTTGGAGACCTGCAGTGGAGCGGGGGGAATCCCAAGAGTGGAGAAACCAGTCAGGAGACCACTGCAGTGGTTGATGAGATGGATGGGCTGACCTAAGGCACGTGGCAATGAAAGTGAAGTTCATGGAACAAATGGAAAAACAAGGAGCAAATCAAATCAGCAGAACTTGGTAACCAATTGGCTGTGGCTGAAGGAGACAAGACAGTTTTGAGCTTGGGAGATAAAGGTAACAAAGGGCAAGAAGGCAGCAGAAGTGAAAGGTTTAGAAGAGTAAAAGGGAAAAGCAGAGTCATTTGGTTAGGGACTCAAGAATTTGGGAGGATTATTGGACATCCAAGTGGCAATGTCCAACAGATAGCCAGCTGTACATGGCCATTAAGAATGACACTTTTTGGGATAAGCACTAGGTGTCCTACATAAGAGATGAATCACTGGGTTCTACTTCTGAAGCCAGGACTACACTGTATGTTAGCTAACTTGAATTAAAAAAAAATTAAAAATGACAGCAGAAACCACAACTTTTGCATGACTGACTTTCTCAGCCATTAGCCACTGCATCGCTGCTTGGTTTCCATTTCAATCACTCATTTAACAGATAGTTACTGAGTGGCCTTTCTGTGATAATGCTGAACTAGAAAGAAATAAAACAATTAAAAATTTAATATGGGATCTTTGCCCCAAATAATCACTACCATGGTAATCATAAAAGAAGCAACCATTTATTGATCACTTACCCAACGCACCTGGTGAAAATGAAACTGTTATTTCATTTCATCTTTACAACAATCTGATGAGTGAGGTATGATTATTATCCCTATTTTATGGAAAATTAAAACTCAGAAAAATTATCTGTTTACCCAAGTTTACATATGGTACATTATCAAGAAGCCTAGATTTAAATACTGGTTATCAGACTCCAGAACCCCTGCCATTAACCTTTAGGTTGTTTGGTGAGATAAAATGTGCATTTTTTAAAATGTTAAAGTAGCACCCTATGCAAGGATTGGCAAGCAGTAGGTGCTTAATCAATGTTTGTGGAAGGCAGGCAGACAGACAAAGAGGGCGAGCAGGCTACCTGTGCAGTAGCTATAAGAAGTGCTAGGAGGAATCACATTAGATTGTCATGGGCAGCGTTTGCATGCTGGAAAAAGAGAAGGAGCATAGGGGCTGAGAGGGAGGAGATGATAGGTGAGTTCAGAGCATGTCTGGGAGGAATGAGGAGGCCAGTCTGGCTGGAGGAGGAGCTTGTGTGCAGATGCGTAGCAGGAGATAAGTCAGAACATATATTGGGTTCAGATCATTAAGGAGTTAAACGTTTTGGACTCTATTCTTTGGACTGTTAGAAGCCACTAAAGGTCTTTGAACCTAGGAATGGCATAATGAAAATGGGCTTCTGATACAGTGAATCTGGCATTGGTTGGGAGGGGAGATTGGAAGGAAGATGAGTGTGGCTTCAAGCTGATGCAGTAACCCAGCCATTCTCACGGTGGGGTTGAGAGTGGGTGACAAATGGAGCGAGACATGCCCTCAGAGGAGGTGGGCATGCAGTGGAGTGCCCTTGAACATTTCAGGAGCCCCATCGCCATTGAAAGACCCCAGAGTTGTAGGGATAACACCCTGGAGTAGTCACTGACTTCCTCTGTTTAACTCACTGCACCTCAACGGAGAGAAATTCTGAGACAGTGGGAATCAGGATAAGGAAGCTTGGATTAGGAGAGATGGGAGATTCCCAGAGTGTGGGCACCCTTCATACGAAGGCACAGGCTTCACCAGGGAGAGCTGCTAGGGGGAGGTCAGAGGCGGGCTGTGGGGAGGGTGGCAAAGAGGCAGGGCAGAACTTTACCAAGAACACATGTGCTTTAATGGTGCTTCTGCCAACTGAAATGTGGTAGAAGGAGCCCTGAACCAGGAACCCAAACCCTAATTAGGATCCTGCCCTGCCACATGCACAAAGTGACTTTAGTAAGTCATCTAAACTGCCCTAAGATACCCAATGTGCAAACATCCAGTCCAGTGCCTGGCATCTGGCTGATACGTAACAAATACATATCAAACATGAAGGTCTTAGAGCTTCTGTTTACTCACCTGTGAAATGGGCTAACAGTCTCAGACTCACCTACCTGCCAGGGCTGTGGAGAGAATTAGGTGACATGTGGGTTGAGAACATTCTCCATAGAAACAGTAGAGCAGTCTGAGGGGGAATATCATAATCTTCATGGGTCTCTTGTACCACGACCCTGTGAGTCCCCTTTTCAGAAGAGGAGGAGTGTTTTTAAGAATCCCTATCCCTGGGGCACCTGGGTGGCTCAGTCAGTTGAACTTCTGACTCTTGATTTTGGCTCAGGTCACAATCCCAGGGTCGTGGGATTGAGCCCCATGTCGGGCTCCATGCTGAGGGTGCAGCCTCCTTGGGATTCTCTGTCTCTGTGCCTCTCTTTCTCTTTAAAAAAAAAAAAAAATCCCTACACCTGTTTCTACCAAAAGGCAGCACCAGCCCATGTGCACGCTCACACTTAAGAGAGCTAGAGAAACAGAAATGATAAGTTGTCATGGACCCCTTGGGTACCAGATCATAAACTCTTCCAGGGCCAAGAATGGGTCTTCATCTCTTGATCCCCAGGGCTGGAGTTGTACCTGCATGGAGTGAACTGAGCCCTGTGGTGCCCATGAGCACCATGCTTGGGGCACCGGGACCTCCATAGCTCAGAGCTGGTCCTAAGACCTGGCCAAAGCCAGGCTCCAGAGGAGGGATGGGTGGCCTCATAAACTTAACTCATTTCAAGACAGAGGAATGATAGCAGGTGGAGGTGACCTATAGACAAGTTCGTTGTCACCCTGAGGGGATCCCTGTGGCTTTCACAGTCTGACTCCTGCCTGGCATTTTGTTGTGTGCTTTCATAGGACCGGCATCTCCTTGTTCCCCACACATAACCCACCCCCTCCCCATCTCTATCCTGGATCCTGATTTCCTCTTGTATCAAGCACCTTCATCCCCAGCTGCACCCCCTGCAGACAGTCTTCTCCTGTGTCAGGTGTGGCACATGTGTCCCCTCACCCATGAAGGGTTCCCCTACAGAAAGTGACTCTCCCTTCTCTGTCTCTGCTGCCCTCATGCTGTTTATGCTGTACCCACTTTCCTTCCAGACTCGTTAATTATAAATACATATATTTCATCTCTTGTTTTGCCCCTTAGTTCTTGAAGGCCTGAGTCCATACATACTTGTTATTACAAAAGCACAAACTGACGCTCCTTCCCCCAGGATCTGGCATAGTGTCTGCGAAGTGGGTGTTGTGTAAATATGTGCTAAAGGAATGAATAAGTGAATATCTATCATAATCACAATAATTTCAGTTACCATCAGCTTCATCGGCATCTGTTAGTTAACAGCAAGGAAGTCCTGAACCAGCACCGTGTCTGGCACCTAGGTTGCCTTCAGTGAATATTTCCCAGAACACAAATCCCAGTACATGTCTAGAATCCTCCTGGTTTCATGTGGAGTAGTGACCCCAGCAGCTGTCATAGGAGCCCTGCCCTGTGCAGGGTGGGTTTATTACACCCTAGGAGCAGGTCTGAGAGACTTCATTGGCCTCTATACCGGGGGCTGGTGGCAGTGGCATGAACACCTGTTTTTTATTGTCTCTGTTCATTATGTCCTTCCTTCCCTGCCCCCAGATCCCAAGCTGAGAAGATCTGCTTAGTTTCTTTGAGGGGGAGCAACTAGATATGATTTCCCTCCAGCTGTTTCTTCAGTCCCCACCCCAAACCTCAGAGCAGGGCAAGGTGTTAGCTCAGTGGGGTTTCTCACCAGCCTGCCAGGAAGGGGAGGGCATGGGAAGAAGAAAGCCTACCTGCAGCTGAATGAATCCCTTGGCCTTTCCACAGACAGGCGGTTTTGTTCCGCAGCAGAGGAGGTGGGCGTCCATTTGACAGGCCTGACGTGTGCAAGGGTTGATAAGATGAGCACTTTGTCATGAGAGGCGCTTCCCAATTGTTTTGTTTCCAGGCCGTGGTGGTAACTGATGGGGAGCGCATCCTGGGCCTAGGCGATCTGGGCTGCTACGGCATGGGCATCCCCGTGGGCAAGCTGGCCCTGTACACAGCGTGCGGAGGGGTCAGCCCGCAGCAGTGCCTCCCAGTCCTGCTGGACGTCGGCACCAACAATGAGGTAACACGCCACCCTGAACTGGAGCCCTGGGGCCAGAAGGTGGCAGCTGGGGTGGGGTGGGGGGTGCCTTTGAGGGGCAGGGTCCACGGGGACCGCCCTGGGAAGTGGTGTTTGTGCGTGTCTGCAGGCTCCACTCTGGGTCTCTGTGTCAGGGAAGACAAAAAATTACTCAAGAATTCCTTCTTAGTGACCTTCATCTCTGAGTTTAAAATCAGTGCAAATTCATCTTTTAAAAATTGGAAAAAATTAGGGTGCCTGGGTGGCTCAGTTGAGCGTCTGACTTCGGCTCAGGTCATGATCTCGCAACTCAGGAGTTCGAGCCCCCCATCAGGCTCACTGCTGTCAGCCTGTCAGCGCTGAGCCCACTTTGAATCCTCTGTCCCCTTCTCTCTGCCCCTCCCTTGCTTGCGCTCTTCAAAAAATAAATAAGTATTTTAAAAAATTGGAAAAAATTTGAGAAAATCAGAAGTGTTAAATATAAAATAAAATATCATTTGCACAACCAGTACTAATCATGGTTTATGTTTTGGTGTATTTCCTTCCAGGCTTTTCCCCACCAAAGCATTTATAAAAACAAAATTGGATTTATATTAAATTTTGCATCGGAAACCTTCCACAGATGGACACCCAGGTTGCTTCTAGCTTTTTTGCAAATATAAATTTACTCTGAGCCCATTTTTGTAGATCAGTCTTTGTTTCCAGGTGTGATTATATAGTTAGGATAATTTCCTAGAAATGGAAATATTGAGGCAAGGGGAGTGGTGATTTTTTAGGTTCTTGATTCATACTGTCAAAAACATTATACTTACTTGGATTGTGCAGTGATCTTTCTCAAGATACTTGTCACGAGTCTTTGCATGGCCTTCCTCCTCCCTGTACACTGTACATCCCCATTGCTTTTTTATTTTTTAATGTTTACTTATTTATTTTGAGAGAGGGAGGGAGGGAGGGACAGAGAGAGAGAATCCCAAGCAGGCTCTGTGCTCAGTGTAGAGCCCTATATAGGGCTTGATCCCATGACCTGAGCCAACATCAAGAGTCAGACACTTAACCATCTGAGACACTCAGGCATCCCTACCCCCATTTCTAAACATGAATGAGCACTTGTACCTCCTAGCAAGGAATGATGCTTATTTGGGCTTCATCCACAGATGGAATCAAAGGAGAGGACAGCTAGGCAGACCTTGCTAAGAGCTGGGAAATCGTGGGGCGTGGGAGGTGAAGGAGGACAAGGGAAGTGGGAAGCAAGGACCCTGGTCCTGCATCACTGACAGCCAGGTGAGTCCCTGCACCCATTCTGGTACAATGAGGAACTGAACCAGAAGGTTTTTGAGTGTTCTACCTCTAAAGCTCTTCTCCACATGCCTCCCTCCAGCCTCGGAGACAGGAGGCAGGATGGAGACACAAGCCTTAGAGTTGCTCCATAAGACCAGTCCTCAAGGTCTGCTGTATGCTGTGTGTGGTTCTCTTTCCTAGACCAGGTGCCTGGGTTTTGCTGAAATTGTCCTTTGGTCTCAACATGCATGGAATCATGCAGGCATGGATGAGTGTAGCGAACTTTAAAAAAAAATTTTTTATTAGTTTTCTTTATTTTTGAGAGGGAGAGAGAGACAGAGTGCATGTCGGGGAGGGGCAGAGAGAGAGGGAAACACAGAATCGGAAGTAGGCTCCAGGCTCTGAGCTCTGAGCTGTCTGCACAGAGCCCGATGTGGGGCCAGAACCCACGAACCACGAGATCATGACCTGAGCCCACGTCGGACGCTCAACCAACCGAGCCACCCAGGTGCCCCAAGTGTAGCAAAGTTTTAATTGTTCTTCCCATCCAATACTTCCTGCTGTGTTCCCACTGGATTTAAATTTTTTTAATGTTTATTTTTTGAGGGAGAGAGACACAGAACACGAGCAGTGGAGGGGCAGAGAGAGAGGGAGACACAGAATCCGAAGCAGGTTCCAGGCTCTGGGCTGTCAGCGCAGAGCCCAACGTGGGGCTCAAACACACAGACCACAAGATCATGACCTGAGCTGAAGTCAGACGTTTAAACTGACTGAACCACCCAGATGCCACTCCAACTGGATTTAATTGAGACCTTTACTCACTGTCTCCTAAGAACCCGCTCCAAGCAGCATTGAATCTGATCCTAAGGCCTCTGTATCCCCTGGAAGGGTGTCAGTCGCCTGTAGCACATGCATAAGGTCCTGTGTCATTAAAGGTCCAACACCCTTGCAATGATGTGCTAAAATCTAGAGCCCCAGCTTGTAATAAACCCACCAGAAGAGATGGCAGGAAACTATGAGTAAATCATGGCCAGGCAGCTTTTCACAGACCACCCTGTTTAAGCTTGACAACCCAGAGAAATTAATTTGCCCACAAAGATCTGCTAGGAGTGACAAGGCAGGGATCCTAATCTGTATCTGCCCTCCTCTTCCCATACCACAGCTGCCTGCCTGGCTTCCTGCTGCTTTGTAAGCAAAGGTCATTTCTTGATTTTTAGAATTTTTATTACTAAGGTCACTTGAACACATTATTCAAAATCTTAAAACAGAATTGACATTTCTCCCACAATGCTACATCTATGTTTCTTTCCAGTATCTGTCTATGCATAAACATAGATGGAGTAATGTGGCTATAATTTTGTTCTGATTTTTTCAATGAATGGTATTTCATGAACTTTCTCTCTACTTACTTAGCAAGAGTTTATTGAATGTTGAGTAGGTGTCAGGCATTGGCTAGGCATGAGGAAGATAAATGAGAGCCAGGCGTGGGTGGAATATTCTACTTGTCAGTGTTTCAATACTGCCACCTAATTGATCATTTTAATGGCTAATGTGTTACATCTCCACCAAGTGTCTGCTTCTCCCCCTGAGGCTTTAGGACTCTGAATCACTTCTCCCTCTGGGTGTGGAAGTGAGAGAGCTTCCCCTGGGTCTGCCTACTCCTGTCAGGAAGGACCAGAGTATGTATCCCCCGCTGAGAGGGGAAAACACAAGGTGAGAGGAGGCGCTGCCCCCACAGCATGAGGTGAGAGAAAGCAGTTCCCACCCTGTGCAGTTAGACCAGTACCAGTATCTGCAATGTGCCAGGGCTTTATAGATTTTCATAGCCTTTATCGATTTTAACAGATTTTATAGATTTCAATCTCATTTAATTCTGACAGCAGCTGTATGTCCTCCCCCATTTTATAGATAAAGAAACTGAGACTGAAACATGTTAACTACTTACCTCAGGTACCACAGCACTGAGTATCAGAGCTGGGATTTGAACCTGGGTATCTCTGATTCCAGAGTTGCCTTGTCCACTGTGGCACTCTTCTTCAAGGGGTCAGGCATTCGTGTTATAGACTAGGTAATGAAGACTGGGAAGCAGGTGTTTCAACCAGTCAGGGTCCTGTGGACACTCAGGCGTAGGTGTGCTGATGTTATCTGCAGGGTCCTCTTGCTCCAGAGAAAGGCAAGCTCCCACCAGACCCTCCTCACAAAATTCAAGACACAAAAATCCAAAGTTACAAAGCGGCCCATATCAGGAAAACAGTGGTTTCACTCTTTCCAGATGCATTCACTATATGATGTCCCACACTACAGTTCTTTTTAAAAAAAGGAGTCAATTTGCAAGATTCCCACCCCCGGCCCAGAAGTCTTGGGGCATATCTCCCTGAACCCACCCCTAGAGCAAGCCAGAGCAACAGGAGACCCCCGCCCCCCGCCACACACACACACACACACACACACACACACACACACACACACACAGCAAGCCAGAGCAACGGGAGAGAGGCTTAATCTTGCACCTTTCATCTCACATGTCAGTGCAGGGAGGGTGCTGTTGTGGGGGGCTGTAGGGTCAGGATGATGACACCATCTGTGTGTGCAGCTCTGTGAAAACCCCTGAGGCAACAGGAGCTTTAATCAGAGTCAAGGAAAACACCCCTCCATGTTTCCTGTTGAAGGAAAACATCTGCTGCCTGCAGCCCTACAACTGAGTCACTTTTACCTGCCGCCCCCAAGGACGTTTGGAAAGATAAATATGGTGGGCAGTGATCCCATGAAAAGGGGACATCCCATGCTTAACTTCTAAAGGGACAAAGCCCAGGGAGCCCCTCCCAGATAGGCCCACCTGCTCTGGGCCTCTGTCAAGGCTGTGTGTGGATCAGTTTGTACGTTTTATTTCCTACACATGCAAGGCCAGACGGCATCATGCACTGTCCACATTAGAAGGGACTGGAACGATAATTGCCCCTTAAATAACCCAGGAGTGAGGGGTGCTAACCTCCATGCAGTTGAAAATCTATATATAACTTTTGAGTCCCCCAAAACTTACTAGTCTACTATCCACAGGAAGCCTTACCAATAACATAGTCGATTAACACATACTTTGTATGTTGTATGTGTTAAATACTGTATCCTTACAATGAAGTAAGCTAGAGAAAAGAAAAGAATATTAAGAAAATCACAAGAGAGGGTCTCCTTGTGTGGCTCAGTCCGTTAAGCGTCCAACTTCAGCTCAGGTCATCATCTCGTGGTTCATGGGTTTGAGCCCCGCGTCGAGCTTTGTGCTGACAGCTCAGAGCCTGGAACCTACTTCAGATTCTGTGTCTCCCTCTCTCTCTGCCCCTACCCCACTCTTGAGCGTGCACGCGCTCTCAAAAAATGAATAAGCATTTAAAAAATTTTTAAAAATCACAAGAGAAAATACATGTATGGCACTGTACTGTATCGAAAAAAAAAATCCCTATGTAAGTGGGCCTGCACAGTCCAAATCTGTGTTGTTCAAGGGCCAAGTGTACTTGTCCTTCAAACCCCTTGTTCCACCCAGGAAGAGGGGCCTCCGAGCAGAAGTGGCTTTTCCCGGGTTTGATTCTGAGCCTAGTGCTCTTGTCACTCTACACAGCAGGTCCTGCAGGGCAACCCGGGGGTGGGGGGGTGGGGGGGGCTTGGCTCTAAAATGGCCTCTGAGCCTTAGGAGTCTTGAGCCTCGATGGATTCTAATGGGTGGAGAGCTCCTTGGGGACACATGGGAACAGACTGTCAACAGAGCTGGGCAAACAGCCTTGGGTGTGTTACTGGACTGCTGAGGAAGCATGGGTTTGCCAACAGAGCTGGGTGTTGAAGGCCTGCTTCTGCCTCTCGAGAGCATCGTTGCTGAGGCTGATGAACAGCCAGCGTTCACCGTGTGGTGCCATCAGAGGCACTCACTCCCTGTGTGCATGTGATCACTGAGGGTGCCCCTCCTGGGATCTTTGTAGCTTACCCGTGGGTTTGACCGAGCAACCAGGGACACATGTGGTAGGCATAACTGCCATCCTGAGAGGGGGGGTGTGCTGTGTCCACGCATGAACCCAATCCCATGACCTCCCCAGACCCCCAGATGTTCTCTGGGTAACCTCTTAGCGTGCCTGTTGCTACTTAAGATACATATTTTTCCAGGCCAGGAAGTTCATCTCTCTTCCAGCTTTAATCCAGTACTCAGAGATATGGCAAGTGAAGAGGAGGAAACCCATTTTGTTTTCCATGACAGTTTGTCTCCAAGAAACACCCAAAGTCACAGACCTAAGTGACAGAGCCTAAATTCGAACCCTGGTCTAATGCCAAAGCCAGACCAGACTGAGGGCGCTCAGAGGGAGCACCCTGACCAGTACCACCCAGCCCGGCAGTGCCCTTTGCTCTGCATGCAGCACACTGCCTCCCAGCTTCAAGATCCCTTCTGCCCCTCTTGCTGGGGTTACCAGATTTAGCAAAGAAAAATATACGATGCCAATTCAATTTAAATTTCAGGTAAATAGCTAATCATATTTTGGCCTGTGTTCCATGTATGTTCCTTGCAACACTTGGGATATATTTAGGCTAAAAGAAAAAAATTATTGCCTGGCTGAAATTCAAGTTGAAGTAGGCGTTCTGTATTTTTTCTGGCAATACTACCTACTGAAAACTTCTAAACACGTACGTAAGGAAGTGAAGGATAGAGGAGGGGTGCAAGGAGAGAGTCCAGGTCAGTTACAGCCCCACGCCTTGCTGGCAGCCACTGTTACAGGTAAGTCACTCAGTGGGACAGAGGGCAGAATATGGACTTCTTGTTTCATGGTGTGCCAGGACAGAGTGAGTGCTCCACCCTGTGCTGTTTTGGAGAAGCCATTCCCCCTCCTGCCAAAGGAGATCCAGCTGGCTAGTGATGGAGACTCCATCACTGCTCCCCCGCCTCACCTGCAGGATGATAGCCTGACCTTCCCAGCCACTGCTGAGTTCCTCCAGAGGACCAGGCAGAGGACAAGCCACCCCCAGGTCAGCTGTTCCCCTCCTACATGGAATATTGGGGAGAAGGGACACTGTCATGAGGTCCAGTCAAAGCAAGGCTTAGCTGCTTTCTGGCTGTGTGCGTTTGGGCAATTTCCGTAAACTGTCCACCTTCCTCATCTGTGAAATGGGGATGAGAATAGGTAAGACAGAAGGATCGAATTACTTTTGATTCAGTAGTAAATTACTTGAAAGTTCTATACAAATATTTTCAGTATTTATATTTCAGTATTATCTCCATATAGAAACTTTATTTCCAATTTTTTGTGTGTGCTTAGTTAGGAAGTATTTCAGGCATAAAACATTTTAATATAAAAGCAAAATATAAAGACTCTTCTAAAGCTTTCGTAGTCACTCTTATGTCTCAGTAGTACCTCGTTTTGGTTGACCTTTGATTCTAAACATAGATACACTGAGAAAGTTTTGGAAAATCCTAAAATTCTTCAGTACCTCTGGAGAATTTGCCTTGCCCCACAAACCACACACACAGCACTGAGAAACTCACTTTTCGCTGCCTGATAGTACCAGTGATTCAAATCTTCACTTTGGCAACGTTACAGATTGTAACTCACTGCTGGACCCTTTAAGTCTGTATAAGAACTAAAACTGTGAGTCTTTTCTGCAGATGCTGAGAATTATACTGTTTCTATATGTGTATGCCCTTCAGGGCTGTGTGTGTGCATGTCTGTGTGTGTGTGTGTGTGTGTGTGTGTGTGTGTGTGTGTGTGTATGTGTTTCGGATAGCTGAAATTACATCTGTGCCCTTTTATATCCTGCTCTTTTCACTTAAAATAATCTCATACACAGGGCTCCCGGGTGGCTTAGTCGGTTGAGTGTTTGATTTCGGCTCAGGTCATGATCTCACGATTCGAAGGTTCCAGCCCCGTGTTGGGTTCTGTGCTAACAGCTCAGAGCCTGGAGCCTGCTTCAAATTCTCTGTCTCCCCTTCTCTCTGCCCCTTCCCCACTCATGCTCTATCTCTCTCCTTCAAAAATAAACATTAAAAAAAAAGGTTTAAATAACCTCATTAAATAACCACATTTGTCCAGGTGGCTGCACAGTTTTAAAAACCACTAACTTTAATGACTGTCTAGCTTTCCATCAAGTCCTCACAACATTTACTTTATGGTGTGCCCTTGGCTGGATGTTTCCTGCCCCTAAGTGGCTTTTTCAGGGTCACCTTGAAGGTGGCACGTGAAGGGTGGGCACCTGAATGCCCACCGTCATCCTTTAGTCTAATAAACACACATGCCTGCCAGGGCAGAATCCTAAACTGTCTCAGGGAGGTATAATCTGGAGGTGAAGAGAGTGAGAGTCGAAGGATAGGGCTGACCCTCTTGCTAAATGTAGACTGTGGTGCTTTGCAGAAAGCTCTACACCTACCTTGGGTTGTGTGCACTTGGGATCGGGGATGAGGGTTTAGGAAGGCAGATACTTCCTGCCTAGTCTTGTCTGTCCCCTACACTTTTGCATAACCACGTCTGTAGCACTATCAAGACAGTATGGGTCTAGAGCAGTGTCTTTAACAAAAATAACTCCATTCTGGTGGATGTGCAAAAGAGCTGCCCGAGCTTTGTGGCTCTGTGGGGAGGACCGTGGGCTCTGGAGCCAGGCAGCCTGAGTTTGAGTCCTGACTCTTCCACTTACCAGCCTGAGGTCTGTGCACCCGATCCTCTGAGAAACAGAGGTGTGAAAGGTTTGTTGGGGAACACCCAGGAAGAATAAAGGGGGAAGCAGGAGCAGCTGGCGAGTGGGTGGGGCCTTCAGGCTACAGTGTAGATCTGACCCCCTTGAAAGGAGAGAAGGAAGGAAGGAGACCTCAGTCAGAAGACCCCAGCCTGAGTGTGTGTCTGACTTTGGCTCAGGTCATGATCTCATGGTTTGTGAGTTTGAGCCCCACATCAGGCTCTGTGCTGACAGCTCAGAGCCTGGAGCCTGCTTCGGATTCTGTGTCTCCCTCTCTCTCTGCCCCTCTCTCACTTGCACTCTGTCTCTATGAATTAATTAAGAAGATCCCAGTCTGCAGTGTGGTCCTGGGAAAGCCTCAGGAAGGTTGATGGAAAACCCAAGCCCGGGTTGCCTGCACAGAGGGTTGGCCCAGCATTGGCCAGGCATCTGCTGTGCGTGGCCATGGCTGGGAGCAGCCCAGAGACAGCATGGCAGCTGAAGGCTGTCCACTCAACTCCTCTTCCTCAGCAGGTTCTCTTAAGGGAGTTCTGAGCCACATACCTCTGTGGATGTCCCACCTCTTAGGGGAGAATTGCATACTTAGAATGTTCCTTAGCATGTGGCACATACGAAGCGCTGTGAAAGTTAAAGCTGCTGTCATCACTTTATGGCGTATGTCAAAACTCACAAAGCTCTCTCACAGACATTATTTCTTTTAATCATCATAAGCACACTTTCCAGCTGGCGTCTCATTCCCTTTTGACAAATGAGAAGACAGGTCCAAGGGGTCCTGTGATTTGCCCAAGGTCACGGCTAGTCTGTGATGGGGGTCAGATTTGGGGCGGGGCGGGGGGGAGCTTCCATTTGAGGTCAGGACTGTGGGGTCCTTATCTCTGCATCCTACAATGCAGAGATGAGCGTAACATGATGCTTATCCTCAAGGAGCTCATAGTTTTGGTGCTGCAGACACAAAACTTCTGGAGACGCTCACACACAGAATCACTTACTGTTTCCTGAATATACCAGGCACTTTTCCCTCCTTCTGCCTCCAGCCCCCAGCCCTTCCCTATGCTGACTCCACCTGGAGAGCCCAGCCTGTCAAAATCTGCCCATCTTTGTTTTGTTTTTTGAGAGAGTGTGCAAGCACGTGAGTGGTAAAGGGGCAGAGAGAGAAAAAGGGGGACGGAGGATGTGAAGCAGGCCCTGCACTGACAGCAGCGAGCCTCGTGTGGGGCTTGAAGCCACAAACCGTGAGATCGTGACCTGAGCAGAAACCAGATGCTGAACCCACTGAGCCACCCAGGCGCCCCACTGTGTCTTTTAATGCTCGACTATTTCCCCCATGACAGTCACCGCCTATCCCCCAGTGGGAATTACTTTACTCCTTCCCTGTGCTTCCATGTGCCAGACTTAGTGCCAAAACAGTGTCACTCTTCACTGTAGTAGAGTTTGTTTACTCATGAGCCCCCTGCAGTAGACGGTGAGCACCTTGAAGGCAACAACCACTCCTTACTCATTTACAGACCCCAGGAGAGCCCAGTGTCCGCAGTAACAGACCGGCAGTAAATGTGCATGATCGGGTCCACTGATTGTGTAGGGTGTGTGTGTGAGGGGTTAGAGAAGAGGTGGGAAGTTGGCCAGTGGCAGACACAGAAGATAACCAGAGTGTATGAGGGCTGTGACAGAGCTGCAAGAGGTGGAATGGGGGGACCCCTAACACAGGAGGTATTCCGCAGGGGGACATCTTTCTTGAGCGGAAATGTCTGGTTGTATCATTGTATCCTTGTACCCTCAGGGACTAGCACAGTGCCAGGCACGTGGTAGGTATTCAGTGAGATTTCTTTTGAATGAATAAAGTGTTTTCTAATTTGAATTCAGATCTGTGACTTTGGACGAGACCCAATACCTCAATCCAGATGCTGTCTAGAGCCCCAAATAGATGTTTGGCAGTGTTTAGAGACATTTTTTCTTGTCATAACTGGGGGTGCTACTGACTTCTAATGGATAGAGGCCAGAGATGCTGCTAAATATTCTACAATGTGCAGATCAGCCCTCTCATCAAAGAATTCCAAGCCAAAATGTCAATAGTGCCAGTATTGGGAAACCTTGAAATAAACCCAGAGCAGGGGCACCTGGGTGGCTCAGTCGGTTAAGTGTCCGACTCTTGATTTCAGCTCAGGTCAGATCTAATGGTTCATGAGTTTGAGCCCCACGTCTGGCTCTGCACTTACAGCACAGAACCTGTTTGGGCTCTGTCCCTCCCTGGCTCGTTCTCTCCCTCTCCCTCTCTCAAAATAAATAAACATTTTTTTTTAATTAAGAAAAACCAGAGCACCTGCAGCCAGGGGTTGGAAGACCACATCTGAGAGAGGATTTTCTGTGTCAAAGCATCCTTGTTTCCTAACATTGGAACCATCTAGGAGTCCCACCTCAGTCAGTGGCCTAGCCTCCAGACCCTTCTAGGGATGACACCTGGCGAGGCAGGTCGGGCAGCCAGCATCCAGCTCCCTCCGCCCCCTCTCCCTGGTCCTTCCCACTAAACCAGGACAGTTGAACAAACGGATGCTGTCTTCTCCAGGAGCTGCTCAGAGACCCCCTGTACATTGGGTTGAAACACCAGCGTGTGCGTGGGAAGGAGTACGATGACCTGCTGGACGAGTTCATGCAGGCTGTGACAGACAAGTAAGTGGGTCAGCCTATTCCTTTTGAAAAAGGACTCTTGGGAGATGGTCTGGATCAGGCCAACACCGTATCTGACTGTTCAGCAGATGCACAAACAAGAGGCAGGAGATGCATGCTTTTCTGAGTGTTCTGAAAGTTGCAACTTGACCCCGTGTATCTGGAAGACTCAAAGCCATTGGGTTTGTTCCGTGGGAGACTCTTTGAGAACAGAGGGGAGAGGGAAGAGGGTTGATGACTGAGAGCCTAAGTGCCTGATGTCCCAGAAAGAAAACCCCTTTGCTGAGCTGTTCTGGGCTCTTGGCATGAACAGGGATGTAGTGAGTGGTGGAGAAAAGAAGTGTGCCCTTCTGACAGACTGGCTTGGGAAGGCAGCTTGCCACACCAGCCATCATTTCCACCTGTACGTGAGGACCAGGCAGCATTAATGAACCACCATAGCAGGTCACACGGCTATGGGCCTGCAGAATTTATGAGGTGTCATCTGTGCTCTGGGGTATGTGATATTGGTGGCTTCAGCCCCCCTCACCTGCCCCATCTGTGTGCCATCACAGCCACCCACACGCCCTGCTGTGGCTGGCATGGTCCTGGGATGGAGTTCTGGAAATAGCCTCTCCACCCACCCATGTATAGTCTGACAGGCAAGTCAGTCAAGACAGACTTTCAGCAGCTGGGCAGACCCCTGCAGACCCCGCAGGTCCCCTAGTCACTTGAGAACCTCCAGCCTTTGTTGCTGTCCCAAGAGTGCCCAGGTCATGGCAGAGCTGGACTGGGCATCTGGGGCAAAGTACTCCCTTGCCTATGCTCAGCTGCTCAGAGCAAAGCAGTGGGCTGGGAAGAGAGCTGCTCTGGCCTCTGCAGCTTTGGGGGCAGGAAAACTAGATCTGACTCTTGACCCCATCTCCTCTAGGTCTATGATGTCATTGAGTAGGTTCCTGAGCTTTTAACTTTCCTCATCTGGTACCTATCAGGGGATAAGATGTAAGCATTTTATTGTTGTGTTTTTTGTTTTTTAAGATGAAAGAAAATAATACTGTAATTATATGGAATGTGAATGATCCTGTAGAAAAGCAGAAATTAGTAATGGAGTGTGGGGTCAGGGGGGTGGGGTCCAAAGTTCCCAAGTAAGCAAGAGGGTGAGAGTCTGGTGCACACCTGAAGAGCTTACCTTTAGATGAGCGCACAGATGCCCATCCACAGGGACAGAGAGGCACAGGCATGGGTAGGTGGGTAGATGTGGTGGGGGCTGGGGACAGAAGGTCCACTAACCGAGGACAAGGTCATCCACAGAGAGTAAGGATGGGGCAGAGGTGGTGGAGGTTTAAGGCTAGAGAAGGTATGACCTGAAATGTCCAAACTAGGGTATGTGAGGATGCTTGCTGGACAGCCCCATGGCCCCCCACAAATCACTAGTCATGAATTTAACCTATTTCTGTGTTTTTTTTTTCCTCTGGCTAGTTTCAGCTATCTGGATGCAGGACAGGAAGAGGCAGAAAGTAGGATTTAGTCAAGGTTGGATTTTGATAGGCAAGAGAGAAAAAGAGAACTGTGAGTGTATTCAAGGGGGTGATTATAATGATGTGTCCTGAGGTCTATGCTAAGAAGGGACATGAGGACATGGCAGGGGCAGAGGAGAATAGGGGATAGTGACATGATCAAGGGATAGTAAGTCCTAATGGGGCTTAAGAATTATTGAGGTAGGTAAAAGATCAAATGAGCTGGCCACAAAGGAGGTGGTAATCAGAAAGCTAGGTGCTCACAACTGAGATTATAGAGGAAGTGTTTCTATTGAGATATAACCACCAGAGCACCTGGGGGTCAAGTGCATTAATAGAAGCATAGTGTCTAGAACAAGAGAGGTGAATGTCCCAGCTCATTCTCCCCCTTTCAGGCCATCCTGAACACCAGATTCGGTTCTGGACAAGACACTCAAGGGTCATAACTTACCTGAAGTGCCTTTGGAGAACAGTAACCATGACAGTGAGGGAGGGTTTCAAAGGCTTAGCCTGGTGGGGAGGAGGCTTAGGGGCTGCTTTGTCAGTATCAGGGTGAGGTACACCTCCAGATAGCTGAAAGCAGTTGTTCCAGAAGAGGGCTCAACTTGTTTCTGTATACCCACCTAGAGAGGAACCAATTGGTAGAATGCCAAAAGAGGCAGTTTTCAGCTCAAAAGAAATTAGAACTATCCCATGGTGCACTAGACTGTCTGTGGGAATGAGTTCCTCGTCACAGAACAGGTTCAAGAGTAGATTGTGGGTGATGTGATTATAGGAGGAAATTTAAGCACCAGAGACTCTTTTTTAGGATGCTTCCTACCCCGTATTACTTTTGGACTACATAAGATCCCTGCATGGCTGGCAGGATAGGTAATACTGTTCCCATTTTATGGAAGAGGACACTGAGGCCCCGAGAGGCTAAGGAACCTGTCTTAGGTCCCACAGTGTCAGGCAGGACTGCAGGCTGAACCTGGGTCTGCTGGCTCCAAAACCAGACTGCTTTCCACAGTGCAGTTACCTGCAGAGGAAGGGAAGGGAATGGAAGGGGCTTGGAGAGCCCGGTTTCTGCTTCCTGTTTCCAGGGCCTACTGCTTATCTGATGAGTCAGAAGTTGTTCCTCGATTCCCCAGAGAGAAGTCTTCCTATGCGTGTGAGAAGGTTAGATAAACGAGGATATAAGAGGCTCTTCCATTTATCATCAGAATCAGCTCACAGTCTCAGACATGCAGGCAGTCAGGGTGGGGGGCTGGGGAGGGGCGTGCGTCAGCCAAGAGGAATGTGTCCTCAAGTGGAGATGGTGATGAGTTGACAGTTGCTTGTTTTGACTCTCTAATAAGCTAAAGCAGATGTTTCTGTGGATACTGTAGGTGGGAAATGAGCTGGTCTCCCCAGGCACTCTGGGGAATATAGTAGCCCCGAGATCGGATGCCCGGACGGGGGGTGAGTCAGCAGCCCTGAAACCAAACACAGTGTATTTTAAGAAAGAACTTTGGGAAATGTTGACTCCTGCCTTCAACTTCCTTGTCTTTTTCCAAACATCCTGATAATGAAAACCCCTTATCCCCTGATGGGGGTGTATCTTAAGGTTTTTTTTGGCCTTAAAGAGTCGCTGTAGCTCAGTTACTATCCTGGGGTTTGGCCACTGGGGAGGAGGACCCTCCAGGGTAGAAGGAATCTCAGCAGTAAATATCTATCAGTGGGCTGCTCAAAGCTGAGACATAGCCTGCCACTCCAGTAGGGAACACTAGGCATTCCATCCTCCCTGCTCTCTCTGCAACACGGTGGGACCCAGAACACTGCACCTGAGTGACACATTTGCCCCTGTGGTTTCCACTTACATGTTTGGTTACTTACAGTAGAATGGATGGGAATGGTCTGTTTTAAGTTTGCACCTGTAGCCCTGGCCCCATCTGATGCTTGGACAGAGTTTGTGGTCAGCAGCCGCGTCAGCCTTTTGACGGGCTTGGGAGGGAAACCACCCCCTTTCTCTGTAGCTCCCAACTCTAAACTAGAGGTTTGTAAGCTGTTGAGAGGAGTGATAAAGAAAACAAATGAGAGTTTAAAAAAACAGTAACAACAACCTTTTTTTTATGTTTATTGATTTTTGAGAAAGAGAGAAACAGAATGCAAGCAGGAGAGGGGCAGAGAGGGAGACACAGAATCTGAAGCAGGCTCCAGGCTCTGAGCTATCAGCACAGAGCCCAACATGGGGCTTGAACTCATGGACTGTGAGATCATGACCTGAGCCGAAGTCGGACGCTTAACCGACTGAGCCACCCAGATGCCCCTTGACTTAAAAAAATTTGTGCTTTTTAGTTCAAGAAAATTTTCTTTTTGAGTCTCTTCAGCTTTCTGTCTCTGGTTCTCTCTTTCAGTCTCTCTCTCTTTCTGTCTTTGTCTTCTCTCTCTCAGTCCCTCTCTCTCTCACACACGATCCTACACTTGATACCTGAGGCCACACCATAGCGGGACTGGCACAATAAAATTTCTACCACATTCCACTACTTAAAGCAAATTATAGATCCATACCAGATGTTAAGGGAGGAGATAACACAGGACAAAAATACCAGGAGTCATGATTCATTGGGGAGCATCGTCCCCTTGCATAACTGAACATCTCTTTGTGTGGCATTTCTTTTTTTTTTTTTTTTCATTTTTTTTAACGTTTATTTATTTTTTGGGGGACGGAGAGAGACAGAGCTTGAACGGGGGAGGGGCAGAGAGAGAGGGAGACACAGAATCGGAAACAGGCTCCAGGCTCTGAGCCATCAGCCCAGAGCCTGACGCGGGGCTCGAACTCACGGACCGCGAGATCGTGACCTGGCTGAAGTCAGCCGCTTAACCGACTGCGCCACCTAGGCGCCCCTGTGTGGCATTTCTTAATACAAAAATGAGAAACAGAAACTTGCCCAAGAAGAAAAAAAATCACTAAACTGCCTTGAGATTACCCCACCAGTTCTGACATCTAGCCCCCCTGTACTGTGCTCTTGGAGCTGGAAAGAAGCCTTTGATGGCCTCACCTGCCACCATCTCAGCTCCACTCACACTTGCCTTGCTCTTCCTTCCACATGTCATTTTGTTAGAGCCGCATGCAGAGCCTTCATGCTTCCTTCCCCAGTCATGAATATGCTTCCATTTGCATGGCTCTTCCCTTCTCATCATTCAGGCTCAGAGATGGAGCCCCACACCCACACAGCAGGGTCAAGTGCTGAGACCCGTACCAGGCAGTATGTTGGCACCGACAGTCCTGCAGAAGACTGGGAGCCTTCAGTGGCTGACGCTCTCAGTGAAGAAGAAACAGGCTGTGCTCAGCAAGCCTGACAAACGACAAGGTGCTTGTGAGGGGGAAGAATGTTTGGAAGAAACCAAAACCTTAAGCCTTCACCATATGTGATTTGGAGTCCACATTTATAACATACACAAGGTTAAGAGCTGAGTACAAAATATTTTCCCCTGCCAGTGATACAGCTGGGGAACCTGGCAGAAGGAAAAGTAGAGGTACCTGGGTGGCTCAGTCGTTTGAGCATCCAACTCTTGGTTTCTGCTCAGGTCATGATCTCATGGTTTGTGGGGTTGAGCCCCATGTCAGGGTCAGCACTGAGGGCACAGAGTCTGGGAGTCTTTCTCTCTCCCTTTCTCTGCCCCTCTTTTTCTCTCTCTCTCAAAAATAAATAAATTTAAAAAAAATTTTTTTAACGTTTATTTTTGAGACAGAGAGAGACTGAGCATGAACAGGGGAGGGGCAGAGAGGGAGGGAGACACAGAATCTGAAACAGGCTCCAGGCTCTGAGCTGTCAGCACAGAGCCCGATGCAGGGCTCAAACTCATGGACCGCGAGATCATGACCTGAGCCGAAGTTGGACGCTTAACCGACCAAGCCACCCAGGCGCCCCCCCAAAAAATTTTTTTAGTTAAAAGAAGGAAAAGTAAAACTTCTCTATAGGGACACTCCCACGAGCCATGCTGTGTGGAACTCCTTGAGGGGAAAACAGCTCCCCAATGAAAATAAATTCATGCTTCACAATAATCCACATGGAAACAGTCCACACTGTGGGAAAATCATATATACAGCTAATAGAAGACTTAGAACCCCAGAAAAATGAATTATCCTCAGAAAGATTATAAAGCAGCTTTACTTAAATGTATTAAGGAGATAATTTTCACAAGACTGATGTAATGAGGAAAGTACCCAACACTTGGGGAAAAAAAAGAAAAAATGCAAGCAAATTTGAAAAGGAACCAAAACAAAACAAAAGCCTCCTGCAAATGAAAAACAGAGTCCTGGAAATCCAGCAGAGTATGCTAGTATTAGGGCAGGACACCTTCAGAAATCCCAAGCCCTCAAAAAGTACTACCTGTGGGGGGGTGAATGGGTGACTCAGTCAGTTAAGCGTCCAACTTCAGGTCATGATCTCGTGGTTTGTGACTTCGAGCCCCACATGGGGTTCTGTGCTGATAGCACAGAGGTTGGAGCTTGATTCAGACTGTAGCGCGCGCTCTCTCTCTCTCTCTCTCTCTCTCTCTCTCTGCCTGCCCCCCCGCTCATGCTCTCTCTCTCTCTCACTCTGACAAATAATATATAAACATTAAAAAAAAAGTACTACCTGGGGGTATTTCAGGCACTCTCCATTCCTATACCTGATTATCCAGAAAGGAAATGGGACACCAATGTGTTTTATCAGGAAAGATTTTTTCTGAGCCACTACTCATGAAATGAGCATTTTGCAAAGAAAAGAAAGGATGGATAAGCCCAGAGCCCCCAAGTCCAAGCCTCATCTCTCCATGCCAGAGGGGATATAGCAATTCCAAACAATCCATAGCACAGTACATTACTAATTCTCATTTTCTCTTTCTCTGTATTGTGTTCATTCACACACAGTTTTTTCTTATTCTATCAGATTTATTTTATTAGGCTTAACCAGATTGCTTTTTCATAAGTTAGATAACTGGTAAAAATTCTGAAAAACAAATGATTTCATCAAGTTTTTTCTAAAAAGAAAAAACTATCTGGATGCTTCTACAGCAAGCTGTGAACAGTGACTACAGTTAAGGGATGCAGTTGCCAGGGGTGTTTTCTTTCCAAGGCATCCATTTCTGTAACATTTGATTGTGGACAGGCATCTGTTTTGTGATTAGAAAAAATAATGAATTGTTTTATAATGAGTTAAGCAGCTGATTGTTGCCCATAAATAGTTCCTTATGTTAAAAAAAAACAAAACAAAACAAAACAAAACAAAAAACAGTCCACTAAAGAAAGAAAGAAGCAAGCAAAAATCTCACTCTTCTCCCTTTGGTGAATTCAATGCTAGGCTAACCTAGGCTCTTCTAGACAACAAAGCAACTCACTTACATTAAGTCATTTACTACAATAGTCCTATTAAGTAGATAACAATTATTGTCCTGTCCCACTAAAATAGAAGTTCCAAGGGAGGGATCTTTGACTCTTCTGTTCACTGCTACCTCTCAAGCACCCAGAACAATGCTGACTATGCTATGGATTTTCAATAAACGTGTGCTGAATGCACAGTTTACATATGAGGAAACCGAGGCACAGAAAGGTTAGGGAGCTTGTCCAAGATCACACATCCGGTAAATGGTGGAGCCAAGCTGTGAACTGAAGTGGTCTAACTCCAGAACCCACCCTCTAACTTGGATACTTTCTGTTTCTGTTATTTTACATGAAAGACCGTTCAACATAATCCAGACACCTTCTTGATACGGTCGTCAGGGAAGATAAATGGGAGGAAGGTCTTTTGGAAACTATCCTACTTAGCATACTCATGTCTTTTCTCTCCGGCTTGTTCTAGGGCATGGTTAGTGACCCACCCATCCTCACCAGAAGGGGGGCTCTGGAGGAACCAGCCATCAACTCTCATTTTCAAAACTCCATAGCTACCAGCAGTGAGGGAAGCACCTTCTTTGTTTTTTATTTTTCATTGAGATATAATTGACCTATAGTGTCCATTTAGGGTAAACAACCTGTTGATTGTATGTGTGTGTATATGTGTGTGTGTGTGCGTGTGAGTATTGCAGTATGCACCATAGGGTTAGCTATCACATCACTTAATTATCATTTCTTTTTTGTGATGGGAAAATTCTCCAGCATCTGGGTCTGCTATCTGGCACTTCTTGATTCTTCCTTCTTTAATGGTGGTCCTATTGCCCCATCACTCACCAGAGCTGGGCGCCCCCTCCAGGGTTTTTCGTAAAGTACAAGTCTACCTCATGCACTCAGCCTCCAAGGGAAAAGCTGAGGCTCTTTGGCTCTAAGCTTCTCCCGGTGGTTTTAAAATGATACAAACAAAGGAAAAGCATGTGACATCTGGACTACAAAGAAATTTTCAAGATTTCATCTTAAGAGATTGTAAAAAGCATAATTGTTCGCTCCCAGCCCTGATAATAATGTTTCAAGGGAGTGTTCCCTTTCTGAGTCGTTCTCAGCAGAGACAGTCAGTACTCAGTATTTTCACATGTAATGAATTTTAGGATGCCTTCTGTGGTTCAATCTATGTCTTCCCTCATTTTCCCATTTCCCTCCCTAGGACTGTAATCCCACAGTCTTAGAACCCCAGAACAAGAAACAACCTGTTCACTTGATCCAAGTCTGGCACTTCATAAGTGGGGAAACTGAGACCCAGGAAGAAAATTATTTCCCTATGGTCATATAATGATAAAAGCAGTGGGAAATTAAGGGGAACCTCTCCAGTTGTTTCCTCTCCTTCACTTAATTCATGAAATTTCTTCCACATTTCCTTTCTTCAGCCTTTATCATTTCCTTCTCTGTGCCCCAGAGTGTGGCCAGTACAAAGTGCACACCCATCCCAAAGAAGTCAGTTCTTCCTAAGATTGTAACATGGACACATAAAATAATCGGAAAAATAGTCCAAGGCAGCACCTGTTTGTTTATTCATGTATTTATCTGTACATTCATTCAGAGGAAACATTTATTGAACATAGTGGTAAGTCAGAAATATCCTTTGCTCTGAAAGAGTTTATAATCAACTAGGGAAAAAAAGAAAGACGCTCAAATAATTACTATTGAGCTGTATAGATTTAATGTGTGCCTATTTAATGGCCCTGCCTGCAGTGTCCTTCAAGGCTGGTAGGGGGAATACAGTGGTCAGATCACTTGGGACGTTTGGTTGGATTTAAAAGTTACGGCCTTCTTCCCAGAAAAGAGCTAGCAACTCACTTTTACAGAGCACCTGCTCCGTGCTGGGGTGCTTTACATTTAATTATCACAGCAACCTTTAGGGATAGAGAAACTGAGGCCCAGAGAGATCAAGTAACTTGTCCAAAATCACCGGGCTAGAAATTAACAAGAGTTTGGGCTCACCTCAAACCTATATGACTCCAAAACCTGAGGTCATTTACTACTGACCCTCTGCTGCCTGCTCTTCCCGCCTGGCTGGGAATGTCCTCAACTAGTGGCCTTATTTGTGTTAACTCGACCCTCGAGTTCAAGGGAATGGCCTGAACTAAGGTGACATAGAGATACCTTGCTGTGGTCTCAGAGGAGCGCGTGGCTCCAAGGGGAGCTGATGTCATACCGATGTGTACAGTGGGGCACTCGTGTGGAGGGACTGTTCTCTGGCATTCAGTCATTCCTGCTTCCATGTGTTCATGACCCTTACTGAGCCAGGCAAGCACAGGGCACTGGGCACACAGCAGCATGTTTGTTGGGTCTTCTAACACGGGTATCTGAAGCTGACTTGTCCAGAGCTGGAAGCAGCAAAGGGGGTCAGCGCTCTTTTCTTCAGCTTTTGTGTCAAACAATGGCAAATAAGACTTTTCCCCTGTCCTCAAGGACACTGCTTCATGCTGCTTTGATCTCGTCTGTCCCCTAACCTAGCTTAGTCTTTCCTGGAGGGGGAACCTCCCCAGCTGTGCCTCACTTCCATCCAGAAAGCCCACAAACACAGACTGGGATTTCCAGTCTTACTGTCTTCCACCCCCAACTAACTCATAATTAGGGTAGAATTTAGCCAGGTCTATGAGAGGCAGTTGAGACTCTTAGAAGGTTGGAGCTGTGACTGCAGGGCAGACTGTATGGTACAGGTAATGGAGTAGGTACACCTGCAGAGAGAGATCAGAATGAGCCACACTAATCAGAGAAGCTTCATGGAACATCAGCAGCTTTACGACAACTAAAATGTACAGCCTGTGGGCAGACCAGAGCTGGTGGAAATGCTGACACCCCTGAGCCGGCCAGCAATTTGGTTGCTGGGAAAAGTGCACAGGCTTTCTGAGCAGAAGGTTAAGGAGTGAGATGCTGTGCCCTAGAAGAGAAATCCAGTACTGACCTCTGACCTTTAAGAGGTCAAGAGGTCAGCAGATCAGCCACCATCCTCTTTCCACACTGGGATTTCTGGCGCCATTTTTGTGCTTGCCCAGGAACTCAGACAAACTGGGAAATTGAGGAGGAAATCCAAATTGTTCCTGAAGTGTTTTCTGTCTGGCCAGGGGTGGCCATCAGAGCAGTGACTGAGGAATTGCCACATTATTCTGGTACTTCTGCTTAGAAAATCACTGCTTCCTGTGACTGTCTTGTTACTTGATGGGAATTTTCCCCATTAGGCCAGAATGCCAGCTATAGGAGCCCGCCAGTCTGGCTGCCGGAGCCCAGCACACCGGGGGGATCTCCCGGTGCCAGACCTAGGAAGGGAAGGACCTTAGAGGTCCGCCCGCACCTCCTGGCTGGAGTTCCTTCCACAACTTCCGTGCCAAGTGGCATTTCAGTGACTACAGAATCCCTTCCAGTGACCCAGCGCTTGAAATCTCTACCTTATGTATCACTGGAATTTGTGTCTTGCTGACTTCCACCTGTTGGCTCTACTTTTTCCTCCAAGGCCACATAAAATAAGTCTACTATATTATTCCTTGTCCACAGAACAGGCCTTCAAGTCTTCGAAGAAAATCATTATGCCTCATTCCCCTTGGCTTTCTCTTTTCCAGGCTCAGTATTCCCACCTTCTCCAATCCATGGCTTCCAGTTTCCTCACCTACAGGATACTTTCCCCATCATGCTTGTGAATCCCTTCCCAACTCCTGCCCCAGCAGAGTGAGTCATTCCCTCAGGCGTATCTGTGGTGGGGCTGTGGTGTGAGGGCTTTGTGTCCACCCTTCCACTGGCTGCGAGGTCCTGGAGGGAGGGACCATGTCTTCTCCAGGCTCTAACTGGACTCTGGCTCCTACCTCCCCCATTTCCCTGGGACCTCCCCCATCACTCCTCTCTCACCTCTCCTCCACGCTATCTCCCTTACTTCATAGGGACAGCCCCATCTCAAAAATGAATCCGTCTTGGGGCACCTGGGTGGCTCAGTTGGTAAGTGTCCAACTCTTAATTTCAGCTCAGGTCATGATCTCATGGTTTATGGGATCAAGCCCTGTGTCCAGCTCTGTACTGACAGCACAGAGCCTGCTTGGGATTCTCTCTCCCTCTGTCTCTGCCTCTCCCCTGCTCTCTCTTTCTCTCTCTCTCACACCTCCCCCCCCAAATAAATAAACATTTTTTAAAAATGAATCCTTCAGTCCCTCATCCCCCAAAGGCTGTCATCCTTTCCCTACTTCATAGCCAACCTTCTTGAAATTCATAATCACTGACATTTCCTCCCCATTTACCTTCCAGCCCTCTGCAGTCTGATCCCCCTCCACCACTCTCGTACAGGTAGTCTGGAAAAGGTCGTGAATGACCATCTAAACGCCAGCTCCCACAGACACTTCGAGATCCCCTTCTCACTTGACATCCTGGCGACATCTGACACTCCTGACCACGGCCTGTCACGTGGCTCCTATGGCAGCTGCTGTGCTATCTCCCCCGACTACCTCCCTTCCTCCCCAGGCCCCACCCAGGCTCCAGCTCTGTTTATTTTCGTGCAGCCCCCGGAAGGCCCCCTCCTCTCATTCCACATGCATGTGCCTGAGACACCTTTCTTTCTCCCCTGCCCCACCGCAGTCTGCCGGTGAACCTCTGCTCCTCCTTCGGGCCACACCTGCGAAGCCCTCACTGCCTTTCCCTCCAGCAGACCTGCCTGCTCCCTTGGAGGCCTCCCACATACCTAGCATGTACCTTTACCATTACCCTCACCACAGTGTGCTGCAACTGCTTTATCTTTTTGCGTCCCCATCAGACTGTGAGATCCTTGCGTTTGCCTCTATAATCTGGTAACGTACGGTGGTCCCTTGTTCACCGTGGGCACTTAGACATGTTTGCTAAATTGAATTCTTATGTCATACCTAGGATGGTTCCTGACACAAAGAGAATACCCTGCTGGATACATTTCTTTAGTAATTGAAGCTGAAATGTCAATAAATAGTTGCGATGCAATGTGGTACATAGGCTGTGATAAAGATCTACCCAGAGTGTCATGGAAGTCCAGAGAGGAAGAGAATTAGTACTACCCTGAGAATAGGGAAAGCAACATGACAAGAAAGCCTCCCCAGAAGAGGTGACATTTAAGCTGGGCCTTACAGTTTGAGTACGAGTTGGCCTGGGTGAGAGGGGGCCTGCTAGGCCCTTGAGCAAAAACACAGAGCTGTGCAAGGACCCACAATAATTGAAAGACAGCAGGATGTGTCTAGGGTATGGGAAGACATGGGCAGGGTTCAGGCATTAAGGTTGGGGCCAAAGTGAATACCAGCCAAGGAGTTTGGACATAATCCCAAGGGCGGTGGGAGCCCCATATGGATTTTCAAAAACTAAGTGTTCTGCACAGATTTGTGCTTAGAAAGATAGGGAGGATAGATTGGGGGAAGGGGAATAAACGTGGAGGAGGTGAGATTAGTTATTATAGGATCCATGCCAGAAGAGACTATTGCAGTAATCCCAGGGAGAGATGACCTTGCTCTGAATTCACCCAGCCCTACCTGATACAGAGTTCTTTGTGTGGAGACTTGTGTCTGTCAGCATGTTCTCTGCCACACATAGGTGGGGAGGGTGGGACACAGGGTAAGGTCTCTAGTCAGATAAGTGTAAAAAATGCTGGGTTAAACAGGTGTCTCAATGCAGGATTTTTCAGAGCCTTCAACATACACTGCATTATACTATATGTAACATTCAGAGTTTCTCAAACATATTTAGCCACAGAAACTTTCTGAGAACCTCTCAAGAGACTAGAGTTTAATGGAATATATAAATTTTTTAAAAAGACCAAGAGCTTTCATAATTCTGTTAGCTGTAGTTCCTGGAAGGAAAAAATAAATCAAAGACATAGCTTTCCACTAGGTGACAGCTAATGTGCTTACTGAGCACTCTGCTGTGAGAATGTTGTATGTGTGGGTTTGTTGGGCGAGCAGAGAGGGTTCCCCTGGAAATACGTATGTTGCTTTTGGTCATTTGGTTTGAAGACAGGCTGAGCAAATTCACCTGCTCCTCTCAGGTCCCTTGTGTTTATTCAGGCCTGAAAGAGGTTGGACCCAGGTATTTGAAAGAATGACAGGTCCTGACCTCCGGAACAGAGAAACCAGGTCTACAGAGCCAGGAATGTTCTCCTCTCACCACGTCCCTCACACAACATTCCATCAGCTTGCTGGGGGGATGGACAGAGCATCCACCTCAGAATCTCCTTATCCTGGGGTGGCTGCATCCCAGATGGCAAGTACCTGGTTCTGTCAGTCTTGGCCTGGGTCTCGTCCACTGTCATACAAAGCTCACTAGGGTTCCCAGAGACAGGTTGCCATTTTCAGGCTTCCACTTGCCTGAGCACTGGGGGTGGAATTGAACAGCCATCCATCATCTTTGGGACTTTAAGTGAACCCTGGCCTTGGAATGCCTTCCCTGGCAGCTCCAAGGCCATTTCCCAGCTGAGTCCCTAAGGTGGAAAAGTCTGGGCAGCTCCGTGTGTGGCTTGGGGAGGTGCCTCTTTCTCCATTGCAGGAATTCTCCCCTGGAGAGGCATCAGATATTCCTCAGCCCCTGCCAGGGCTTCAGGGTGAAGAGTTCAAAAGTGCAGAAGGGGACAGACCAGCAGGAGCCTCCCCGGTGAGGGGCAGCTTCCAGCAGGAAGAAAGGTCAGCAAGAGGCTGCCAGCACTAAAATCAGAAAGCTGCCCAGCCCCCTGAATAGTGTGCCTGAATAGGTACCCTTCTTAGGGTTCCTCTGCTCCAGCCACACTACCTGGAGGGTACCTGCCTCAGCCCTGTTCATTTAGCTGGTTCGTTTAGCTGTGTCTCGGCTCAAAACAGACTCTGAAAGACTCACTCTTCAGCTTTTCCTGACACATGTTGCTCTTCCTGAGAATGGTCAAACCTCCCTACTCTAGACTTCTAGAAAAATCTGAGTGAAGCTCATAGTGTTTCTACCCCAACTGTCCATTAAGTAGCTCATGCTACAGCTCCACCACTCAGAGCAGGAAACTGAGACCCAGAGAGAGAGAGACTCACCCAAGATGCAGAGCTTCTGTCAGAGACAGAGAGAGAACACGGTTTTCCTGTTACCCAGTTGAGTGTTTTCTTACCACACGGCCCCGTCTTTCTCAAGAGAGAAAGAAATCCAACATTATTATCTATTTAGTTGTATCTTTTACAAAATCACACTGCTGTTAAGGTTGAGTTAAAGGCATCATATTGCTATGAAGATAAGTTCTAGAGTCAGATAGAGCTGGATTCAGATTCCAGCTCCACCAGTTTGCACCTGCAGTAGAGTTTATAACCCCTGGGCAAATAACTTCACATCTGTAGCTCAGGATTCCTTCTCTGAAACAGCACCTACTTCATTAAGTCATACGAAAATTAATTGAGATAATGTATGGTAAATAGCTCAGCGTGATGCCCAGAGGGGAATAAGCACTCAATAAACTTTAGCTCTTTGTGTTACTGTTGTTAGTAGTAGCGCATTTTAAGTAATATGTAAGGCAATTACAATTAACGTTTAAATTGGTGTTTTGGTCCATTACCTGTATTTGAACGTATATGGATGAAATGAGAACAAATTTTTTTCACCTAGACCATTTAAATTTTCACTTTGAAATTTTGTGTTTAAGGGCTTTTAATTAGATTAACAAGTTAGCAGGCCAACTAAATCTCTACCAACTCTTTCATATATCCACCCCTTCCTAAACATTTATTGAACAACTCAAGTATCACCTTTTCATAGGTGCTCAGTGATGCTTTGGGATGGGTGAATGGACAGATGGATGGATGGATGGATGATGTTGAGAACAACTGAAGTAGCCACCTTTGGTTCACACCAGCCAGTGGTTGGGTTTTATGAAAAGCCATGAGGGACTGAGAGACTGGAAGAAAATGGTTAAGGGCCCAAAGGTCTCAGTGGAGACAAAGAACAGGTGTAAGGTGCAGTAGGAATGAGGAAGGCGAAGGACAGGCTGTCAGAAACCAATATAGACAGTATGACATTCTGGAGTAGGAGTGGTTCCTGGTGAAGAAAGGCCCAAGGAGTAGCCATGTGGATGGGTATCTGAGGTGGACAGGAGTTCTGGAGGTCCTTAAATCCAAGGAGGTGTGGGAACTAAGTCTAGGTTATCAGATGGACAATTCACATAGCACACTGCACATTTTGTGCAATTCCAAGTTAGGATTAAAGTGACCTGAATTAATGAAATTTTACTCTATTTCATCAAATTGCTCACTGGGGATGTTCCCTTATGTAAAACTGAATGTAGGAGGGGGCCAAGATGGTGTAGTAAGAGGACTCTAAGCTCACCTCATCCTGTGGATACAACTAGAAAACACTCGTGTCAGTGCAAATAACCCAGAAAAGGACCTGAAGACTAGAAGAACAAACTCCGCAACTAAAGGTAGAGAAGAGGCCACATCGAAGACAGTAGGAAGGGTGGACACCCAGTGGGGATCTAAATGGACCAAGGCCACCCATGGACAGAGGGAGCTTTGAAGAGGGAGAGAAATAGACTACCACACCAAGGAGCTAGCACAGGGACAACAAATCCCCAAAACATTTGGCTTTGAAAGTGAGAGGGGCCAAATTTCATGAGTTCTTACAGATAGCAAGACTTAAAACTTGGAGTTTTAAAAATCAGAAGGCTCAGCTCTCCAAGAGCCCAAAGGGCAATAGGAAGCTGAGTCCCTGCACTTAAAAAGCTCTACAAACAGCCCCCATAGAAGCAGCAGTCTGAAAACACCTGGGGTAAACATGAGGGAATATTTTTTTTACACATCTCAGAGCAGGTCTTGGAGGGGCAGGTCTCCCAGAGGGACTTCCCAGGAACAAAGGAGCTAACCAGCTCCATCTCCCTTCCCCACCCCCTAGCATAAACATATAACCACCTATGGGAACCAGCACAGTGGCAACATTCACTACCTATCTTGTGTATGCCAAGCCCCACTCCCCCTCACTTTTGCAGATCTACCCTTCCCAGTCACCCTTGCCTCCGTCCAAGTACTGCAGTCCCCCTCCCCCAGAATACCTGCACAAATCTTGCCAACACCATTTCTCTGGACATAGGGCCTCTGTCCCTATGGTGATGGCTATAGACTCTGTGGAAGCCCAAGGCTCACATTGTTAAAACTGCACACCACACCCTGAAGCCCTGGTCCCAGCAGTGGCCCCACCTTATTAAAACTGCATGCCCCACCTGGGCCAGGGACCAAACTCTGCCTACAATAGTCAGAGCCTCTGCAGATGACTGGACTGATGGAAAAAAGGCAGCCAGGACTCAACAGCAGGGCACACACAACACACACAGGAGACAACCCTGAAGCACCAGGTTCTGATGAACAGAGGACACTGCACTGCATGGCACTAAAGGACCTCTTCTTCATAAGGCTATTACTTTCACAGAGCAGAAGATGTAGCTGACTTTTTCTAATACACAGGAAACAGGAATATGGCCCAAATAAAAGAACAGGACAAAACCACAGCAAGACACCCAGGCAAAATAGATAAGATGCCTGATAGAGAATTTAAAGCAATGATTATAAAGATACTCACTGGACTTGAGAAAAGAGTGGAGGACCTCATGAAACCCTTAACAAAGAAAAAGAAAACATAAAAAAGAACCAGAGATGAAGAGCACAATAGGTGAAATTAAAAATACACCAGAAGGAATAAAATGGCAGGCTACAGGAAGCAAAGGAACATATTAGTAACCTGGAGGACAGAGTAAGGGAAAGTAATCAAAACGAGAAAATGAGAGAAAAAAATTATGCAAAATGAGAATAGACTTAGGGAACTCAGAAACTCCTTTAAGCATGATAGCATTTACATTATAGGGATTCCAGAAGAAGAAAAGAGAGAAAGTGAAGATGGGGGGAAGGGGGCTGGCTGGCTCAGTTGGAAGAGCATGCAACTCTTGACTTCAGGATTGAGAGTTCAAGCCCCATATTGGGTATAGAGATTACTAAAAACTAAATAAATAAAATTTAAAAAGAGAGAAAAGGGGGCAGAAAATTTACTTGAGGAAATAATAACTGAAAACTTTCCTATCTGGGTAAGGAAATCGATATCCAGATCCAGGAGGCACAAAGATTCCCCCAGCAAAATCAACCCAAGGAGGTCTACACCAAGATGCATAGTAATTAAAATGGCAAAAAGCAATAAAAACAACAACAACGAAAAATTTAAAGCAGCAAGAGGAAAGACAGTTACATAAAAAGGAAACCCCATAAGGCTATCAGGAGGTTTTTAAGCAGAAATTTTCCAAGCCAGAAGGGAGTGGCATGATATATTGAAAGTGTGGAAAGGGAAAAATCTGCAGCCAAGAATATTCTATCCAGCAAGGCTATCATTCAGAATAGAAGGAGAGGTAAAGAGTTTCCAAGACAAGCAAAAGCTAAAGGAGTTCATGACCACTAAACCAGCCCTTCAAAAAATGTTAAAGGGGACTCTTTGCATGGAAAGGAAAGACAGTAAGTAAGAGTTAAAAAAAAAAAAAAAGGAAGCACAAAAGCAGTAAAAATAAGTATATCTGTAAAAATCAGTCAAGAGACGCACAAAATAAAAGAGTATGATACCATATATCAGAAATGTGGTGGGGAAAGGAGTAAAGAATAGGCTCAAACTTAAGCTACCATCAACTTAAAATAGACTGCTATATATAGAAGATGTTATGTATAAACCTAGTGGTAACCATGAATTAAAATCAGTAATAGATATGCAAAGAGGTGAAAGACCTGTACTCTGAAAACTATAAAATTGATGAAAGAAATTGAAGACAACACAAAGAAATGGAAAGACATTCTATGCTCATGCCCTGGAAGAACAAATATTATTGAAATAGCTACACTACCCAAAACATCTACAGATTTAATAAAATCCCTAACAAAATACCAATAGCATATTCATTTTTCAAAGAGTTAGAAAAAACAATCCTAAAATTTGTATGGAACCACAAAAGATCCCAAATAGCCAAAGACATCTTGAAAAAGAAAAAACTGGAGGTATCACCATCCTAGACTTTAAGTTATATTACAAAACTGTAGTAATCAAAACAGTATGGTACTGGCAAACCATAGGCACATAGATCAACAGAATAGAAAGACCAGAAATAAACCCATAGTTAAATGTTCAGTTAATCTTCAATAAAGGAAGCAAGAATAAGCAAAGAGAAAAAGACAGTCTCTTTAGCAAATGGTGTTGGAAAAACTGGAAGGCAACATGCAAAAGAATGAAATTGGACCACTTTCTTATACCTACACACAAATAAACTCAAAATGCATTAGGGACCTAAATGTGAGACCTGAAACCATAAAAATCCTAGAAGAGAATATAAGCAGTAATTTCTTTGACATCAGCCGAAACAACCTCTTTCTAGATATGTGTCCTGAGGCAAGGGAAAGAAAAGCAAAAAATGAACTATTGGGACTATATCAAAATAAAAGTCTCTGCATAGCAAAAGAAATAACCAACAAAACTAAAAGACAACCTACAGAATAGGAGAAGATACTTGTAAATGACATGTCTGATAAAGGGTTAGCATGCTAAGTGTGTAAAGAACTTATACAACTCAACACCCAAAAACCTAAAGAATCCAAGTAAAAAAAATGGGCAAAAGGCATGAGCAGACATTTCTCCAAAGAAGACATACATATGGCCAACAGATAATGAAAAGATGCTCAACATCACTGATCATCAGGGAAATGCAAACCAAAATAACATTGAGATATCGTGTCACATCTATCAGAATTGTTTAGATCAAAAATTCAAGAAACAACAAGTATTGACAAGAATGTGGAGAAAAAAGGAACCCTCGTATGCTGTTGGTGGGAATGCAAACTGGTGCGGCCACTGTGGAAGACAGTTTGGAGGGTCCTCAAAAAACTAAAAATAGAACTAGCCTATTATCTTATAATCACACTACTGTGTATTTACACAAAGAATACAAGAAAACACTAATTCAAAGGGATATATGCACCCCTGTATTTATTGCAGTGTTATTTACAATAGCCCAAACCATGGAAGCAGCCCAAGTGTCCATCGATAGATGAATAAGTAAAAATGTAGTATATATACACAATACAGTATTACTAAGCCATAAAAAAGAAATCTTGCCATTTGCAACAACATGGATGGATCTAGAGAATATAATGGTAAGTGAAATAAGCCAGCTAGAGAAAGACAAATACCAAATGATTACACTCCTGTGGAATTTAAGAAATGAAGCAAACAAACAAAGGGGGGAGAAAAAAGACAAACCAAGAAACAGACTTAACTATAGAGAACAAACTGATGGTTATCAGAGGGAGGTGGGGGGGGATGGGTAAAACAGGTGAAGGGGATTAAGAGTACACGTTTCATGATGAGCACTGGGTAATGTATAGAATTGGTGAATCACTATATTGTACCTGCAACTCATATAACACTGTATGTTAACTACACTGGAATTAAAAAATAAGTAAAAAATAAAAAGTAAAAAAAATTTACTCATAAAAAACTGAATTTAATATGAAAGAGTAGTAGTGCATTGAACAAAGGTATTTATAATTCTGCCTTATTTTTATCTCAGATTGGTATTGCTTAAATGTCAAGTGTGTGTGTGTGCATGTGTGTGTGTGTGTGTGTGTGTAAGAGAGACAGAAAGAAAAAGAACGTGCATCGCATTGCTTTGTTATCTGACCTTTTCAGCATTTTAGCTCCAGGCCAGTCGTGGAGCAACACTGGGAGTCTTGTGAGGATTATATATAGCAAAATGTCACCAGCAACCAAAGACATTCTGTCCCCCTCCCAATCCAAATACTTGAAATTCACACCCTGGAAAAAAATTCACAGTAAATTTTGGGTCAGCAAGAATAGCACTGTATTTGTGCATAGGACGTTTTATTTTTCAGTTGTATTCACTGTAAAAGGAGAACGGGGCTGGATGGTGGGTTGGGAGATACAGAGAGCCCCCTTCCCCACCCCAAACAGCACTTGCTCTGTGAATAAATAGGAATTGTGGCCAAAATGACATGTGTGCTTAGCAACTTACAATTTCAGAATAACCCCAGCTTTTCATCCTCACAACAGCCCACTGAAGTTGGCCAGGCAGATATTACTGTGTCCATTGACAGATGAAAAACTGAGGCAGAATAAAGGAGTGAAGGGATAGATGTTAGACCATTCAGAGCCAGGTGAGGCCCACAAGCCTGCTGACCCATGCCCGGCACTCTTAGTACTGGACTATGGCAAGTCACAGCCTCTCCATTTCTGCCGCTATGACATGAACCCACCTCCAAGTCCCCCCACCAACAGCTTTAACTTGCTAAGGTTCTGGAAGGACCATGACAGGAGCAAATATTTACCTGCTGCTGGATTTCTACCATAGGGGTAAGCCAGGCACAAAATTATGAAGTTGAAATAGAAGTTTCTGGGCTATTTCAGGACTACTCACCCATCATAGACAACAGCCTCATTGGAAAGATGCCCCGGGTAGCACAGGAAGCCCACCAGGTATGCGCCCCACCCACATTTTTTGGCAGGGTCATAAATCTTTCTTTCCACAGCTGGTCCCACACTGGTCCTAAGCCTGTAGTTCACACCAGGTTGGGAGTGACAGACCCCTTCTCTCCATCTCATGCTTCAACACTCCTGGCTGGTCAATCAAGGCACTTTTTCTCAATGAACATGAACTTAATTAAATATTCGACACAAACGGACCCATGAGATGAAATTTTTTTGTCTGTGCATTAGGTAATTTTTAATAATTTGTGTCATGCTTGTTTCCAAGAAAAGACACAATAGATCAAAACTATCAAAATGACGATCAAAAGCAAGAATGGAGTAAGGGGAAGGGTGTGTGCAGAAAGGCTGGCCTGATGCTGCCTTCAGCCCAGGAGCAGAAAACTGAACTCTCAGCTTTCTCACAATGTCAACAGGAAAAATGGGTTACAGATACAGCCATTTTGTAGGAAAGACAAACTTTCCCTGACCTTGAAATCTAGGAGTGAAATCTAGGAGTCAGTTGTAGCATAGTTTTTAAAAAGGCACATCAGGCAGCTTAATGGGCATTGTCTTCACCCACCCAGGCATTGTTTCTCAGAGTTCTCTAGACTGTGAGAATCCAAACAATCTGGGGTGCTTGATAAAGATGCAGATTCCTGTTCAGCATGGTGACCACAGTTCATGGTTCCTACTGAGTCGTATACTTGAAGTTTGCTAAGAGAGTTTTCTTAGACGTCCACACCACACACACACACCACATGGTGTTGCTGTGAGGTGATGCATGTGTTAATTAGCTTGGTTGTGGTAATCATTTCATAATGTATATCACAGTATCCCACTGTATATCTAAAATATGTGATTTTTGTCAATTATGCCACAAGAAAGCCAGAGGGAAAAATATATATACATTCATGAGCCCTGCCCCAAACTCACTAAGTGAGAATCTCTGGAGGATGGGCCTGGTGGTCTGTATTTTGAACAAGCTCACTAACTGATGTTCTATACCTGCACATTGGTTAGTGGAGGAACTCCAGGTATCAAGACTCACCCAGAGAGATGTTTGAAGGCTGCAGAGGCTCTCCAGGCCCCCCAGGAGTTGGAAAGTCGAGGTTTCTTCATGCACTTGGGCGGGTAGTGAGCTTTCTGCTAGAATTTCAGATGGCCACAGGCCCCATCTCAGTCTTTCCATCACCCCTCAGGGTCTGCCATCCATAACTCATGGTAGCCACCAGCCTACATTAGAGACAAAAATATGGGCTCAGCTGACCCACCAAGCCTCGTGTTCCTACTCTCTCCCTTCCCCATCCTCATTCATAATGGGGAAAGCAGAGCCAGGGAGTCCAGGAGCCATCCAAGTGGCAAAAACCCCACTGAATGAGCCACGTCACCCCCCCACCATCTGTCCTGTGCCTCCCCACTCCCAGGGCAGGTTGGGATCTGCCAGGGACTGGCCTTGCGGAGACAATCATGAGTTCTTTCCTTTCCCTTCCCACAGGTTTGGAATAAATTGCCTCATCCAGTTTGAAGACTTTGCCAATGCCAATGCCTTCCGCCTGCTCAACAAATACCGCAACAAGTATTGCATGTTCAATGATGACATCCAAGGTAAGTTTCCACCCCACCTGACAAAGCCACCAAGGATTCATGCCTTCTCACAGATTTCCCCTGGATGCCCAAGTGGGGGCACCTCCTAGCTAGTTTGCTGCCAGCAGCTGTGGAAGAAAGAGCATTAATGTTGGATTCAACTCCCACTTGGCTAAATTTAGTTCTGTGACTTTGAAAAAGTCCCTTAACTTGGCTAAGCCTCAGTTTCCTCATCTATAAAATGGACGTCATTACTGCTTCAAAGGAAAGTAAGAATTATGCGATTTAATACATGAAAGAAATACTAAACAGTGCTGTCATTTTCCAGCTGGTTCAACTTGGGCTAATCATATCTCTGAGCTATAGTCTTATCATCTAGTCAATGTGGATGATAATAACTGCCTTGGGAGATTATTATGAAAATTTAAAGAGCTAATATATGGAAAGCACTAGCACAGAGGATTCATCGGACCAAAGCATCAATTACCCTAAAAATGTCCTTCCCCAGCCCCAATAGCTCGCTCTTGGATTTTCCAAATATTAGGTGCAGCTCTGTCAGAATCAGGACAGTCCCTTCTCTTAACTTGGCTAGAATGTGTGTTACTCAGAATGATAACTGTGGAAGGCATTGATGCCAGGGCCCCAGGGTGCTCCAAAAGCCAATAGGAAGCATTTTCTAGTTCAGGATCAACTTGGTTACTTGGTTACATAGAACTTCTGTTCTATGGACCAGAAGTATCTGAAGGCACTTGCTTCTTGCTGTGGAGATGCCAGTATGTGAAACTGGAAGGGAAGGGTTGGGGTGGGGGGGTCCCTCATATATCATCTCTCCTGATCCAGGCATTCTCAGTAAGAGCACTGGGAGCTATTCCTAATGTTTTGTAAAAGTCAACAGAAACACTGATGACATGTAGTTAGCATCTAATAGAGGGAGTTTGGCAAGCAGAATGTTTTAAAACCAAAGATGCATGTCAGGACAAGAACAAGTTGGTGGGGGACAGGTGTTGGTCCTTCCTTGGGAGTAAAAGATTGGCCAACCTTTCATTTTGCAGATGAGACCCAAAGAGGTCACAACTTTTCATCAAATGAGTTAGGGTTAAACCTAAGAGTGTTCAAACCTAGATAATAATAGCTAAGGTTTAGAGCTGAACATGTATTATACATCAGACACTGTTCTAAGCACTGTACACATTTAATCCTATGTGATCTTATTATCTCTGTCTTAAGAATGAAGAAACTGAGGCACAGAGAGTCAGTAATTTATGCAGAAAGTAAGTATAGAGTTGAAATCTGGACCCTAAATTCTAAGTACATAATCACTCATCGTACCGTTCCCAGACCATACTATTACAGAACCAAATGTTTCTTCCTTTCCTGTGGCCCACATGAAGAGCTAAAGAAATGTGATGAATGGGGTGTGTTTTTGGATTGGGCATACATTTTTAAGAGTCAGGATAGCACAGTTTAGCATATTTTTAGATAATTAAGATCAAAATATATGAGTTCAGCCCTTGAAGAGTGGGTAGCCAGAGAGGGGAGACCCAGTAAGGGAGAGCTGACATATGGCAACCCCCCAGCCTGTCACCAGTCTGTCACCCTAGATGTATGGGCCTGGGAAAGCCCAGTATTACCCACAGAAGTGGGCACTCTGCACAGACAGGGCAGCACAGTCCAAGAGCAATGGTTGGTGCAGGAAGCATTCCCTCCCTGCCCTCCTGCTGGTCACCTCACTGTCAGCCCCGTGGACAGGGGTGTGGCCACAGCCCTCAAGGAAACACCTGCCGGCTAGCCCCTGACCGGCTCCCCCGTCATGGCACTCACTCATGAGTCAGAGGCAGGACAGCCATCCCCCTGAGCCCACTGGGCTGCCAAGACCAGAAGGTGGGAGTGGAAAACAAGTCCATGTGGGTGGCACACCTGGTGCAGACTCCAGATGTACACACACACACACACACACACACACACACACACACACAGTCATGTGTGTACATCCTCATAAACAGGGGGATACATCTGGACCCTGCAATCCACCTGCCTCCACTACCCCCCGCTGCTGCCAGAAAGCACCTCTAAGATGAAACTATGGCCATCAACCCCCTCTTCATGAGCAAGTTCACGCTGCCCCACTGCAGGTATCAGGCCTCGAGGATCTGCCTCTTTGGGCCCCACTCCACCCCCACTAATCTCTCTGTCCTCTGACCCACTGTTACGTTTACTCCTCTAACCCCTTTCCTTGTCAGTTCTCTCTGCGTGTGAAAGTTCTGCCCCTTAGTCACTCATATGTACCTTTCAAGACTCAGCTTAAGGGTGTCCTGTCCCAGGGAAGGACTCACAGCAGCCTTTGCTCCCCCAGTCTGATTCAGGTGCCCACCAGGTGCTCCCACAGTCACCTGTGCTCCCCTGTCAGTTCTCTTACCACACTGTACCCCAAATGTCTGCGTGGAGTTGTCTGTTTCCCCAGGAGACAATAAGCTTCCAGAGGCAGAAACTATGTCATCTATTCTCATTCCCCAGTTCCCAGCACCGTGCCTGGCACATTCTAGATGCTTCATAAGTATTTGGAGAATGAATGAATGAATGAATGAATGAATGAATGAAGTCTACACACACAAATTGACATTCTCATAAGCATACCCGCCAATTCCCGTGGGCATGTCTACCTTGGACACCTGCCCCTGCAGCCTCTCTCTTGTCCAGGTCATCATACATGTACTTACACAGTAGTGCCCCCCACATGTGCTTACATTCAGATGGATTTACATCGTCGTGTGTACACATGTAGCATTTTTAATTTAGTCAATTCATTGTTAAATTCATTGGTTTTGATTTCCTGTTCGTAGCCAGTCCCAGCAGAGTCTATTTCGCTCCCAGGCAAAGCTGGATGGAATAGTTTTCTGGGTCCCACAGCAGACAGCAGAGGACTTTCCCATTCTTTTCTCAGCAATTAAAAACTAAAGCCATGCATCTGAAATGTGTGATGAGAGCTAGCGAACAGTACCAGAATGTCAGGAGCCCTGTAATATCAAGTCTTTGATAGGACAGGCTGACTGTTAGGTAGGAGCATGTAAGTAATAACAGTAAAGAGGTGGGGGTGGAGGCACACCACCCAGATCTTCCTTCGAGAAAAGACTTGATGCCCCAACTACTGGCAGGGCTGTCAGCTGCCTCGGGCAGAGTCCCAGCTCCAGAGCTGCCTCGCTCACGGTCCTGCCCTGCCAGGGATGCCCTCACCCCGTGATGAGGGAATATAAAAGCCCAACCACTTTGGCCCAATGCAGGACAAGTCTGAGGGGACATTGAACTCCAGAGCTCCCCCACAGGGTTGGCTGAGGCTTTGGGGACTGCATCACAGCCCAGCTTCTCCTCTGCTCCCTCCTGCTTTCCCCCTGCCCCACCCCTTTCCCACTCGCTTCCATAGGTGCCAATCCCAAGGGCACTTCTTGGTAACATCCTGAACACTCTACATGTCTCAGAATGTGCTTCCCAGGGAGCCCAAGCTGTGCCAAATAATATTTTGCATGCACAGAGAACTTTAGGTGTGAGCTATTTTTTTAATCCATACTGCCTCGTAACTTCCTGGCAACAGCCCCCCAAACCCTCAGGGAGGACAGACCTTGCTGTCCCCTGTCACTGGTAAGGAAACTGGAGTTCAAGCATTAATTTTTGCTCCAGGTCACATAGCCAGACAGACACAAAGTGGGACCAGAACCTAGTTGTTTCTGACTCACAGTTCTCCACTCTCTCTCCATGACATCAGACTGCCTATTCCCCTGTGTGGGTGAGGCGGTGCAACGAGTCTTCTTGCGAAGGATTAAATTCCAGATCCCACATAAGTGGGGATATCACTAGTCTCCAGAAGCCTGCTGCTCCCATCTTTCCCATCCCCTCCTCCCCTGGTTTACAGACCAAAGAGGAGATCCAGAGAGGGGAAGGGGCTTGACCACACCATCAGCTGGTTACTGATGAGTCCAGGACCAGAAGCCTATGATGTGTGTTCTCAGTGCTAAGTGGGCAATTAGGACATTGGTGAGCAATTCCAGGACTCAGGGGGAAACATGGAAGATGAAGCTCATGCTTAATCTTTAACTCCAAAGTTAACAGAAATGAAACATAAAACTATATAGCCATGCTCAAAAATAGAAAAAGGAACACCGTATGCAGAATTGAAAAGGGTTGAGAGGGAGGGAAGGCAGAAGGGAGGGATGACCGTGGCAAACAGACCCCAAAAACAAGTTATATGTGGTTGCTGGGAACAGACCCAACACACCCCAGCAGGACTCCTCATCGGAATCTACCTGAAACCCCACATATGGGAGGGGCTGGAACCAGGCTGCCACGTGAAAATGACACTGGGGCCATGCTGCCGGCTCCGAATACCGGCCCAGCATCACATCCTTGGTGGAACAAGGAAGGTGGGACTGAGGGCTTGAGGATCACAGCAGACAGCTCCAAGAGGGCAGGGCCATGCCTGGAGCTGAGCAGGAGCTCCAGCACATAATTTGAACTGTCTCCCAGCCAGTCCGGCTGTACCACACACCTTGGACTCACCCCACAGGGCTGACCACACGGTGGGGCCTCTGGAAACCCAGTGCTGGAAGGGTGAAGCGCTCCCCAGGACTGCTGACGGTCTCCTCTTTGCCCACCCCAGCTGGCTCACAGAGAGCCTCAGCCGCCCCAGGCTGGTCCTCGGTGAGCAGGGCTGCTTGTGTGCTGACATACTGCTGGCAGTCTTTTCGGGAGACTTTGGAAAAGACAGAGGCTCAGGTGACTTGTTTCAACTGGGACCAGAGAAGCCTCCCTGCTCTTAGGGGAGGAGGAAACTGGAAAGGGGACAGCAATAGGAATGATCATGCTGGAGGACAGGCCAGCTGCCTTCTTCCACAGAAGCCAGATCCAGGATGCTGCTGGCCTAGTGACCATGGACCTCCGGCCCCCACTGCTAGCTCCTCACACAGTGTGGCTCGGGTGTGAAAGTCTAGCTGGCGTGTCCAGTCCACAGCATCCTCCTACCCCACCGGCCTGCCCTGGATCTGCACTACTCCCAAGTCCTACCACATACTTGGGGCCAGATGGCCTGTCAGTGTGCCCTGTGGCATGTCAGGCCATCATCACCCCCTCACACTTTCAAATTTTAATTTGTGAGTCTGAGTGCTTAATAGTCAGACCTTGTATTGAGACAAGCCTAGGTCTGAATCCCCATTTTTCTCCCTTTGGCTTTGGCCACTTGACTTAAATCCTCACAGCCTTCTTTATCTGCAAAATGGACATCATAGTATTAACAGCCCGAAATGATAATCGTCAGTATGTACAGAATGACCAAGATGGTTTCAAAAGGCCAGCATCTATTCTAGTTGGCTGGACTTCACACCAACTTTACACCAGAATTACCCCAGTTTATGGCACCAGGTCATTATAAGGACAGGAGTCATGTATAGGCAGGGACAGGCACGTAACAGTACTTAGTTCTGGTACCTAGTGCAAATACCTCTGGTGCATAGTATGCTCCTGGCACATAAGTATGAGAGGGAGGGAAGAATGGTTGATACCCAGGATAGAGGCGCTTTGGTGGAGGTGAGGAAAGAGATGGGTGTGAGCACAGATCTGGGCAAGCCTGAGAAGGAGGCAGGACGTTTATCCACCTTCCACATATACCCTATTCTTCCAACCCATTGAACTCCTCATGATTCTATGAATTTTCTGCCAACTCTGTGATTTTGAATGTGCTTATCCCTTTGCCTAGAATTCTCTTCTGCTCTTGGCTGACTTCTGTGTGTCCTTAAAGTCTCAGGCTTCACCTCCTCCAAGGTACCACACCTAGGGCCAAGCCTGTCCCACTGGTGTCTGGCTGATCCCACCTTTCTCCAGAGCTCAGGAGTCACCCACTTTGCAGAACGCTTCTAAGTTCCCCAGAGCTAAGTTTGTCATGATACCAAAGGGGCAGATGGGAAGGAGTGGCCAAGCTCTGAAGACTTTGTCCAGCTGATCTGTCCTGTTTACCAGACACCAGGAGTTATTTCCGGCTCTTGGGGGTCTGCTGCCCTCTTTCCTACACCACAGCCACACACATGGAACAGTACTTCCTGGCCTTTCTGTTCTCTTTCCCTCACAGTGAGGCCTCCCCTGGCCTTTTCAACCTTCTCTCTCCACAGCCTTCCTTTTCATGAAGCCCTGTGTTCTGTGCCTGCTCTTCACTTACAGGGCCGTCTCTAGCCCTGAGATTCCCATGGGTCTCTTACATCTGATCCTGGCTCCTCTGTGACCTCCCATTAGTCTGCTGCATCAGGTAAAAGCCCAGGGAAGCAAAAAGCTGGTAATTACTCTTTCTGGTTCCTCCAGAGTGTGTCTGAATAGGTCTAATCCATCTTCTGCATGGGCCAGGAACTGCCTTCTAGAGGGTCCAGCAGTTTCAGAAAATTCTCCTCATGACACAGAAATAGGACTGAAGTTGTTTAGAAGGCCTTTGCTTGGTATCATTAAGGGAACTTGAATTTTTCTGAACATATAAGCTGTTAACTACCTACAGACAGACTGTTCTATTTATCCTTATATCTGCAAGGCCAGGTGCAGTGAAGGCCCAGAAACAGGCCCCCAGACACACTAATGAACAAGTGAGTGACGGTAGCCAGCTGCTTTGGGAAGGTAATTATGCAGATCCTGGAAGCAGGCCTGGCCTTGCAGTGGACAAAACCCAGTCCCCCAGGGCCCTAGGCCTCCAAAGCCACTTTGAGCAGACCCTGACCAAGTCTAACTCCCTGCCCTTCTCCCTGTCTGGGACAGCAGTCTCACCTCACCTACAAAATGGCTAATTCTTTCCCTTTTCTCCAGTAATCTGTTGTTCACCATGGAAGTTCCCTATCACTTCGTCAAATGTGACTATTAAAAACAGAATAGAAATTACATTTTCAGCTCATCCTTTTGTGCATTTCCTGAATGGACAGCCTCTGATCCTCAGTTTGCAGGAAGTGTAATTATGGAAGCTCCCTCTAAAGAGGAAAACTTGTTTTTCTTTCATTGTGAATGGGAAACAGCCAGTCACACTTTAGGTGGCCCGTGGCATTTATGGGCACAAGCCATGTTCAACAACATCCCTGCACCCCTGGGTTTCTTCAGGTTGTTACCTTCAGAAAGCTTGAAACAGCTTCCTTCCTCTCCACTTTTAATTCCCTAACACGTTACCCAAGAGCTGCCCCCAAATGAAAGTTAATGATGGAGATAACTGTATTTGGCCAACTTTATAATATGGGGCTCAAGAACTGCTCTTCTTCCTCTTGAGTTCCGGTCTATAATCAGGGTAACTTGCCACTTCACAGGGTAACTTGCCTCAGAGGAAGGTTCCAGAAAGGAGAGCATGAAGAAGTAGCCAGCGAGGTAGCCGATGAGTGTGGGGCTCCAGGAGCCAAGTGCAGAAGGAGTTTCCCAAGGGAAAATAAGCAGTAGTATCCAATGCTGCTGAGAAGTCAAAGAAGATGTGACTAAGGACTGACAACCGAATGTGACAAGGTGGTGGCACAGGTGACCTTGTCAAGAGGTGGGGACAGTTGATTGACTTGACTGGTTTCAGGGAGACTGAGAAAAAAGGAAACAGAGGCAATAAGTATACACAGCTCTTCCAAATAAGAACTAGGGTAGGACTATAGAGAGTCAAGAGGAAGCCTTTTTAAAGATGGGAGCTTGATGACATGTTTGTGTGCTGATGGCAGTGATCTGGTAGAGGACAAATTGATGCAGAAAAAAGGAGAGAAAATTACAAAGGAGAGCAGGCAAAAATGATGGGACCTGACACACACCTGGGGGTGGCTTTAGCTAGGAGCAGGGACAGTTCATTGGTGGTAACGGGAGGAAACACAAAGCAAATGGATATGGAGGAAAAGGGTTTACAGACTTGGTGGTAAGAGGATTCAGAAGTTCTCTTCTGACTGTTGCTGTTCCCTTTGAACCTCACTTTCCACTTCTGAGATGGGGAGAAAACGGAGCTCATAGTACTTGTTTGGTAGTTATTTTGTGAAGATTAAATGAGCAAATGCAGGTAAGCACATACATAGCACAGAGTCAAGGTCACAGTGAGACGGATCAATAAATGTCAGTTGGCTTTCTCTCCTCTCATCGAAATGTTCCCTTCTTTCCTATCAGATTTCCCATTGTTTCGTGTTCTCCACCCCTGCCAGAGCCATTGACATCCTCTGCCTAATTCACTTCTTTCTACCTCCACCACCCCTCAGTTCTCCCTCAAGGAGAGCTCATAATGCCCCACCTGCTGCCTACAAGTCCAGACTCAGGAGAGGCTGGCTGAGCCTCATGGGCCACGAAGGGGTGGAAGCAGCACTGCAGGTATCCCTGCTCTGCTTCCAACTGATTGACTGAAAGGGGCCTCAGTTTCCTCACCTGTGTGCTTGGGGTAGGTCATGCTCTCCAGTCCCCATCCAGCACTGGATTTCTGCAGGTAAGCCCAGATAGTCAGCTTGCAGGTTCTAACCACAATAGATCCCTGGCATTGGAGAAGGTAAAGAGCCATCAAGCACAGTGTCTTCTCTGATGGAATATCTTTGGCGCCATCTGGTGGCACATGTTTTGCACATCTCCTTGCCGGAGGCAGATGTCCCAAAATAGAATCAGATGAGCAGAAGACTCCCTCTCTATCCAGTGGAAGGAAACTAGTACTTCAGCTAGAGAAGTCGTCTAGTTCAGTGCATCGCAGACTTAAATGGCCATATAAGTCATCTGAAGACCTTTTGAAATACAGGCTCTGACTCAGTAGAACTAAAATGAAAACAGCTCTTGGGGGCCAGAGAGTAGGATGGGTGGAGTTGTTTCCAGAAAGAGAAATGGGGACTAGCTGACACAATAAGTGGACTTCAAGAAAATAAGAGACCAAGGTATTTAGGAATATAGAGGAGCACCATACCATGCAATTCTCACTACCTATGTAAATGATTTCAGTAATTACTTAAATTGCTTTTTGATGCTTTCTTGGCTATCAGTTTTGGATGCAGTACAGTGCTGAGCCTGGCCATGACATAGCCCAGCTTTATTCAGGTTAGATAAAAAGTAGATCTGGGAAAAGAAGGAGAGGTTCAGGATGCCTGGCTGGGAAAAGCAGAGGATATCTGGCAGAGGAGATCATTTGAGCTGAGTCTTAAGGAAGAAATAACAACGCAGAAGGTCCTAAGCTGGTAAACAGCATGGGCAAAACATAGAAGCGTAAAAAGACGTGACCTGTCAGGGAATGATCAGTAGTGCGCCTGGAACACAGAGTATGTGGGGAGGCATGAAGCTGCAAAGGTAGGTTGATGCCGACAGTATACTTAACTATAACTGATGCTTCATAAATAACTGAATGCAATTAGCCCTAAATAGTGATCTCTAACTGCTGATTATGTTACAGTTATTTGTGCCCAAGCCTTGGTGAACAGGGAGTCCCTGGGGGCAGGGACCGTGTTTGATTCATCTTTTGTAGTGCCTAGCATGGTGCCTGTCACCTGGTAAGCCCTCAGTACATGCACAATGAGCTCTTGGGGACCCTCCAAAGGATGTTAGGAAAGCCCCCAGTAGTCCTCAGCCCTGGCTGTAGGACCCTGTTACACTTTGGCAGTCCCCCCCACCCAGGCCATTCCTGTGTGCAGGCTGGAGCCTGTACCCCACCTTCTTGTTCCTACCTCAGGTCCTACCTTCTGAGGTCCACAACGATGAACGTGCACTTGTTAGGCTCCAACTGTTTGCTGTGCCCCCTGTCTTTGCCCAATACATGGCCTCTAAGCCAGACACAAATCCAACCCACATTCTGGGATAAGGCCCTTCCCCAGAGCTACCAAAGTACTAACCCCTTAGAAAACTGGAAAGAGAAAACAGGAAATTCACTCATATTCCCACCCTGCAACCTTTAGTTATATTGTTCCTTCCAGATTCTGTGTTTTTCGTTACACAGAACAACCTTTTAAGTTTCTCTTCCTTCCAACTAACTCAGTGAAACGCAGTTTAGTGGTTAAGAGCATAAGACCTAGGGGCACCTAGGTGTCTCAGTAGGTTAAGCATCCAACTCTTGATTTTGGCTCAGGTCATGATCTCACATTCATGAGTTTGAGCCCCATGTCAGGCTTATGTGCTGACAGTGTGGAGCCTACTTAGGATTCTCTCTCTGCCCCTCCTCTGCTCTTTCTCTCTCTCAAAATGAATAAAATAAACTTTAAAAAAAAAAAAAGCACAAGGCCTAGAGCCTGGTTCCCTGGGTTCAAATCCTCACTTTGTTATATGATCTTGGACAAGTCAGAAAACTACTCTATATTTCATTTTCCTGGGCTGTAAAATGAGGATGATAGTACTTAGGATTAAACAAATAAATGTCTTTACAGTTAGACATCTAAAGCACTTAGAACAATTATCTGATGTTAGTTACTCACTTAATAGCCTCTTCTGTGTTGCCACATCATCTTCATAATAATTTTTAATGGCTGCAATATATTCTGAGTGTCCACACTCTTTACTTAATAGTTACTCCTTTGTTAGATGTTTAAGTTATTTCCAGTCGTTCTGTATTAAAAATAACACTGTCATAAAGATCCTAGGACATGCGTTTTGGATTTTTCCATACATAGATTACCAGAAGTAGAAGTATGAGGGTAAAGGACACAAGCATTTTATGCCTTTGGTCTATATTGGGGAAATTGTTTTCCCAAAAAAGGTCATAGCATTGTAAAATACAATTTATGCTGGAATTTTTTACTTTTCACTACTCCCTCACCAGCCTTGGACAACATCAGTTTCTTTGATTTGTGCAACTTTAACATTCCACAGATAGTCCCACTGTAACTTTCTTTTCTTTGACTATCATGGAGGATTCACATTCCCCATGTGATTACTGTGTTGTGAACTCTCTGTCAGTAAGGGTCTACACCAGTTGCTTTAAGAGAGAAAATACAGGGGTGCCTGGGTGGCGCAGTCGGTTAAGCGTCCGACTTCAGCCAGGTCGCGATCTTGCGGTCCGTGAGTTCGAGCCCCGCGTCGGGCTCTGGGCTAATGGCTCAGAGCCTGGAGCCTGTTTCTGATTCTGTGTCTCCCTCTCTCTCTGCCCCTCCCCCATTCATGCTCTCTCTCTGTCCCAAAAATAAATAAAAACGGAGAAAAAAAAATTAAAAAAAAAAAAGAGAGAAAATACAAAGAATTGCTGATTATGTATTTAAAAATGTATTATGTATTATTATGTATTTAAAATCAACCTACTGATTATGTATTTAAAAATGAAAAGCATTAAGGACCTACTCCTCAGGGAACAAAGGGAAGACCAGGTGGCAGCCGGCTAGCGTTGTTGTCTCTGAGGGGTGCACTATGAGGCTGCTTCTGCAACTAATGGACAGACTGCAAACTGGATTCATCCACTGCTTTGGGAACAATCTATTGCTGTGGAAGTGGAAAACCAAGGCTGTGGGGTTTCCAGATTTAGCAAGGTCAAAATGCAGCATGCCTACTTAAATTTGAATTTCAGATAAATAATGAATTTTGATAATCATGAATAATTTTTTAGAATACTTATGCTAATATTGGATGGGAATGCTTACATTAAAAAAAAGTTATTTGTTGTTTATCAAAAATCTAAATTTAAGTGTCCTACATTTTATCCGGGCAATCTCACAAGGCGGTGATGATGCTGCGGAAGCGTTCTTCCTTCCCCCTAACCCAGCCTTTCAGTCACCCTCTGGTGCCCCTCATTGGCAGAGCCCAGCATAAAGCCAGTTGGCAAAGCTGGTCTGCAGACAAAGCAGAGTGAAGAGTGGGTTTGAAACTAAGAAACAGTTATACCCAGTAATTGGCACAGTCGATCCTTTTAGCTACTCAGCATCCGTACACCGCGTTGTATGCACTGATACTTCCAGATAACAACAAAAACAATTCCAACAAAACATATCTTTGCAACAAACGAAGACATTCTCACCTTCTCCTCAAAATGGGGAGAGGCAAAGTCTGTACAGTCATTCTCTTCATCTCTGGAAAACAGTCACACTACCCATCTCTGGTCAGGATTAACTATCTTAAAACTCTGTCACAGTCATGTTTGAAAATTCTGTTACCTAAAGACTAAATTATAGGATTAAGAGGAAGGAGAAGGGAGAATAAATTAGCTAATATATACCATTACATATAATCACATAATACTCAAGGATGAAAATCTGCATGGCTGCTGTATTCCTTGTTTCTGTAACCAGTCATGAGTCCATAATTGATGTTTATACATTTCTCCCTCAACATCCCATTCCATGCTTTCTTGTCCTCAGACAGGACTTCAGCTGGCCAGGGTCCTTTAGTGGGATGACCCAAACCTTTTATATCTGAATATTGTGAATACTAAGTGGTCCTGCCTCTGTTTTGTTGCAGTAATATTCATTAATATCTACTATTGAGCCTGGAAGTACTAAGACACACCCCAGAAGATCCCCTGGGCTCAGATCTAGTCCTCCCTATCCTCAGTTTCCCCTCAGTTATCAGGATGAATAACCACACCCTCTCTTTCTTTGCCCATTGGTTTCATGGCAAAAAATAAAATAAAATAAATAAGAAAGAAAAAAGTACCAAATGGCCAGGTGGCACTCTCACCCCTCAATTTGGTAGAACCATGCTGTGAACTCTAATACAGGCATTTGTTTCTTGGGAACCAAATACCTCCAATCCAAAGAGCACAAAATGGAAGAATGTGTACAAGTGAGTTATCAGGTGAAATGGTGAAAGGAGCCACTTCCACTTCAACCCTTTGCTTTCCAGACCCAAATATTCTGGCCATGGAAGAAAGAACACAGTGTAGCATGTGCTAAGTCAAATTGCATCCTGTAAAATAGAATTTCACCATCTTCAAGGGTGTTACCTTGACTAAGTCTTAAGTAGACCATTCTACTGATCTATTAGGCCAGCTGCTCCTAGGTGGTAGAGTACATGTTAAGACCACTGAATTCCATGGGCATAAGCCTATTGGTGCATTTCCATTACTTTGAAATGAATTCCTGATCAGAAGCCTTTTGTCTGGAATATATCAATGGTGAATAGGCTATCCACAGATTCCAAACATCCACAGATTATGGCACTGGTAGAGTCTTACATGTAGGGAAAGCAAATCTATAGCCAAAATATATTTTTAGTCCATTGAGGATAAATGTCTTTCTTGTCTATAATGGAAAGAGTCCAAAGTAACCATTCCACTGCCAGGTAGATGTTCTTCCCAGAGAATGGTGTCATACCAGGAGCTTAATGTTGGCATCTGCCATTGACAGGTTAGTCATTCAGCAGTAGCAGGTCAACCTTGATGAGAGGAAGTCCATGCATTAGCCTCTGTCCTTGCCACCATGGCTACTTGGTACATAAACTCATTGAGCAAACCCTAAGTGGCAGAAGAAGGACACTGACTAACATATACATGACATGCAATTTTGTCCACCTGGTAGAGAGAACCTATTTCATTATGCCCTTTGCTCAATTTTCATGTGTGGCACAACTTTGTTCACACTCTATACCTTTCCCAAGATGTCCATCCACACACCCCTATCCTAGGCTTCCTCATCACCAACCTTACTGTTTATTTTATTCTAAGTCCCTGACCATCAGCTAAACCATTATCAACTGCCAATGAATCAATATAGGTCTAGCCATCTCTTGGACCAAAATGGACAACCAAATTTATAACTTGAAGTCATGTGCATTAGGAATATTTTCCTCACTGTTACCCTTTAGGACTACTTTTCATTGGGGTGTGAAGCTGCAACATAAATTTCTCATTGATTCCAGCATATCATTAAGCATGATCTGTAAACCAAGCCCAAGCTTTTTTCTCCTTGATCATATGAGGCCCTAGGTGTGCACTGAAGGAGAGGACATCATGCAGCAGAAGTAGGTGTCAAATGAGTCTGAGCCACCTGCTCATGCAACTTATTTGTACCTTTCAGATGGGCTCCAAGCCATTTGATGATGTTATGCTACTGGGCACACCCAGCCTTATGACTTGGTTGATAAGATAGATAGCTCAGATCACATAGTCACTTAATGGCTCATGGCTACTTTGTGGTTTCATTTTTGTTTTTTTTAATCCATTTATACTGTAAACAAATTATTCTATGAGGTTCATGCTTCTTTTTGGCCTCTGTTATGTTTGTCCTTGTCATTTCATTTATGAATGATGGTGGTAGCAACACCTGACTATCTGATCTTCTCTCCCAGAGTCTAGCCACAATCCAGGAGCTCTTTCTCAAAAGGACATTTTTCTACAAAAGAGGACATATCTTTGCTCCAAACCTGCATGCTTACAGGCTTCTCTAAGGGCTAAGGAAAGTTGCTTCTTTGGCTACACATTCTAGGTGTGGGAAACTCTGCCAAGGGTCTTCTCTTAGGGTTTGGGAGCCAGTGACCAGAGATTGATCTCAGTGCCCTCTGTTACAGGCACAGCCTCTGTCGCTGTAGCGGGGATCCTGGCTGCTCTGCGAATCACCAAGAACAAGCTCTCCAATCATGTGTTTGTTTTCCAAGGCGCAGGTGAGGTAGGTGACATCAGGAGAATAAAGATGGGTGGAGAAGCATGAAGGAAGGGAGGTGTTCGGGGGTGCTGAGAAGAGGAAGCAACACAGGTATATTGTGATAATTGCAGCTGCCTGGACACCAACATTTGGGTGTCTCAAGGACTTAACCAAGCCTCCTAGGAGTGGGGGGAAAGGTATGGAGAAGAGAGAATCTTGGTAAAGCGTCTGATAAATGGTGAGCAGCCATTTGCCTTGTATCTGAACATCTACCATATGGATGTTCCCTCCCAGGCAGCCATGGGCATCGCCCACCTCCTTGTCATGGCTCTAGAGAAAGAAGGTGTACCCAAGGCAGAGGCCACAAGGAAGATCTGGATGGTGGACTCCAAGGGACTCATTGTCAAGGTACTGTCAGTCTGGAAACCTAGAGGCTTCTTGACACCTACAGCTATCGGAACTGGACTATAAGAGGTCGCCAAGGGGCAAAGTACTCAAACAAAATAGAAGGCAAACAGGAGAACAAGGTTCTAATCTCCAAAGCAAGAAACACACCCCAAAGTATCTCTTCCAAAAGCTCTCAATATGTGAGCAAGTTTGTATATGTATGCCTCTTCCAGCTTTATCTCCCACCACTTCTTGCCTTGCACTAACCTCCAGCCACAGTAAATCATAGTTGTCCAGAAGTAACATGCTGTCTCTCCCACATCCTTGCATATTTTGTTCCTCTGCTTGAAATGCCCTTCTCTTTTTCTACATACCCACTCTCAACCATTAACCCCATCTGTTTCCTCCTTGTCTTCTGTTACCTCCTCCAAGTTGCTTTCCCTGAACATCTAGGTGTCAATTCATTTCCTACATTTATGCTCATATAGCCTCCATACATTGCACTTGCCACACTGTAGGGCAGCTGCCCTTTTAATTGTCTCTCTCGCCCCTAATCTATATAGTCTTTATACCAATGCCTGGCATGTAATGAGTACATAATTATGTTTGAGGTGTGGGCCAAAGAATGAATGAGAGAGAAACAGTCCAGCTTCTGACTGGAAGGTGGTGAGGGACACAATTGGATGGCCTCCTCCTTTAGGACTTCACTGAGCTCTCCATGTTTTAATGCCCCAAATTTCACTAACATAGAATATCAGTGAAAGATTTTTTAAAAAGATGACAGATGGGGCACCTGGATGGCTCAGTTGGTTGAGCATCCAACTTGATTTCGGCTCAGCTCATGATCCCAGAGTAGTGGGATAGAGCCCCACATCAGGCTCTGCACTGAGTGTGGAGCCTGTTTAAGATTATCTCTTGCTCTTCCTCTGCCCCACTCACAGTGTCTCTCTCTTAACAATTAAAAAAAAATAATAAGATGACCCAGATAGGATGAGGGGAGGCCATGGGGCTATCAACCAAGAACAGTAGAGACCTTCAAGAAGAAACTGACCTTCCCTTGTCTCATATAGAACCCAATTACCACTAGAAGGAATTCGTCCTCTCACCCCAGGTCATTCCAGAGCATAGTGCAGGCACAGGTAAAAGCTGCCAGAGATTGCCACACTTCCCTCTTGCCACCTTCCAGCATTATTTTGTTCATCCCATGGAGCTCATCTCTACTCAAATATCCCTCAAAGCTGGTGTCTTCACTCTGATTCTCAGGAGGCCAGCTGACCCAAAGGAGTCATCAGAAACCTTTGTGCTATTTACCGTACTGTCACCCACTGATTCCTATTTGAACAAATGGAAGGAATCCTGAGCTTGTTGGGAACAGCCAACCTTGGCAAGCCTTCTCTGGAACTTAGCTTATTATTGTTCCTGGGGAGGTTAATGGCCCTTGTAAAATACATTCACATTAGCTCCCTGACCTTGGCAGGAGCACAGGCCCCCCATCACTCAACTGCCCCTGTGAGTGCTGGACACCTTGGGGCCAAGGGTCCTGGTCAGTCTCAGACATTTCACGAGAGCCTTGCTGTCCTGGCTCCAGAGCCATGACCCTAGCAGCACAAAGAAAGGTTTTATGGATTCTCCACATGTGGCTTGGATTAAAGAAACCTCACATACCACCCCCACATGGTAACACAAACACACATTAAAATCCTCAGGTTCTACCTTAGGTTTTACCAGATCTGCTCAAGAGGAGCAGACTTCTGATAGCTCAGACCAAAGCACAGGGCTCTACAGGGGATGCTCTCAGGATCTCCAGATGCATCCATGTCCTGCCCAGCAGTTCTCAATGCCAAGCCGCATTGTGTTTTCCTTTCCCTGCAGGGGAGGAGCCACCTGAACCATGAGAAGGAGATGTTTGCCCAGGACCATCCTGAAGTGAACTCCCTGGAGGAGGTGGTGAGGCTGGTAAAGCCCACAGCTATCATAGGTAGGAGGAGGCAGGAGACCCACTGTTCAGCCCAGCTAACCCTCTTGACTTGCAGGTGGAAACTGAGGCTCAGCAAGGAGGCCTAAGTGATCAATAGAAACACAGCTCTCTCCCCTATCCTATGTCTGCTTCAGTGCCACAGTCTTTTATTGAGTGACTACTGTACAAAAATCATAGAACTAAGGCACCAAGTTGGGGCTTAGTGATGCAGAATTATCCAGTGCAGCGGAAAAGCACAGGGCTGGTCTGGGAGCAAATGAGTGCTGCTCCCCTAAAGAGGGGACCCTGGCACCTCTTCCTGGCCTGGGAGAGCAGCCCACTCTAAAGGACAATGCCCAGGAATGCCTTCACAGGTACATCTTAACCAGGCAGGGACCTGAAGTGGACCAGTGTTCCCTTAGGGATTAACTGGAGGTCTTACCCAGCTTGAGCAAGAAGACCCTTTTCTTTTTGGCTCCCTCCATTCCTATGGCAGACGCTATCTCTAAGACTCCTAAGTCTTTCATGTTGCACCTGGCTCCCTACCACCACCACTACCACCAGGAGAGGAATGGGTTGTTTATAAAGAGTAGGCATCCCTACTACCCCCCCCCTTTTCCCTGTAGGTGTTGCTGCCATCGCAGGAGCCTTCACGGAGCAGATTCTGAGGGACATGGCCTCCTTCCACGAGCGCCCTATCATCTTTGCCCTGAGCAACCCCACCAGCAAGGCCGAGTGCACGGCTGAGAAGTGCTACCGGGTCACTGAGGTCAGCGGGGAATCCTTCCTTCCCCAGGCTGAGAGGACACAGTAACAATAATTATGAGTAACCCTGTGAGGGTGAAAAAAAATCCCCACATCACTGATGAGCAAAATGAGGTTCAGAAGGATGAAATAACTTGCCCAAGGTCACTGAGCTAATAAGGAGTAGAGCTGGCCCTCAAACCCAGGTCTGGCTCCAAAACCCAGGCTCTTACCATCCTGTTATACTGCTCAAGGTTCCTCTAGTAATGTAGAGTTTTGACCAGAACCTGAGGCATTTGTAGACTCTAGGTCACTTGCACACCTGTCATGTCCTGGGATAGCCCTGTCGGGAGGTGACAGGTTAAAAACCTTCACCTTTCAGTGATTTCTTGGCTGTCAGGTAACTCAGTGGGAGCTAAGCTTTCTGGTCAAATGAACAAGTGTGCTCTCAGCACCTGTAATGTGCTCAGCACAACGCTGAGCCTGTGGGAGAGGATGAAGATGGGCTCAACATCTGGGAAAAATAACTGGGCCACCATTACTGCCTGAAACCAATCTCCAGGTTCCATCTCTGGTTTTCTTCCTGCCTCCAGGGCCGAGGGATCTTTGCCAGTGGAAGTCCCTTTAAGAGCGTGACTCTGGAAGATGGCAGGACCTTCATTCCTGGGCAAGGAAACAATGCCTATGTGTTCCCTGGAGTGGCTCTGGGAGTCATTGCTGGGGGGATCCGGCACATCCCAGATGAGATCTTCCTCCTGACGGCAGAGGTATCGCTGTCTCTCCTCCCTTGCATGCTCCCAACAGGGCCTGTGATCTATACCAGGTCCTACACTGGGCTCCCAAAGAATCCTTCTCTCATCTCTTCTACCCACCTGCCCCTCACCCTAGCAGTGGATCCTCAAAATGCTTGAACCTCAAGCTTCTCTCAACATCACCTTGAGGCTTAAACTTCTCTCAGAACACGCACACAATTTTTAAGGGGGAATAAGGAATAGTCAATGGGAGGAGGCATTGGCAGGAAGCACTGGTAGTGAGGGGACATACTTCAATCTGCTCCTTGCCTCACAGCACTGCCCATATACTTGCCTAGAACAGAGAAGATGCCACCAAAACCATCTGAAACTAGGCTCATGGACCATGACAGGCATTGGATTCTTCCATACACTGATCTTGACCATGTTACTAGGGTAACTTGTTGCAGAATAAGCGCCACTAGGGGCTTATTAAGGGATAGGTTCCAAGTCTGGATCTGAGTACTTGGATATTAAGCACAGATATGGGGGTGCTCCTGCTCCAGGTTTCTAACTAGAAACTCTCCCAAAATGATTCTTTACTGGACATGATGAAAGCAATGAAAGAATATATTAAGAATGACAGCACACATTCCTAATAATGGTGATTAGTAATAACAGCTATAGTGGCTTACATTTACCAAATGTTTACTAATGCCAGGCACTTCACAATTATCCTCACTCTGAGGAAACCAAGGCATAGAAATGTCTGTTTTGGGAGGTTAAACTAATTAAAACCCTAAACAAATACTAAATCTATTTATCCCCACTGAGCACCAAAGGTTCTGCTGTGATTTCTGACACGTTTGCATTTCCCCATCACCATGGCACTGATGAGAGCCCCGAACCCAGCAATGGGAATGGCTTCCATGCAACCCTATCTAGCTCCACTTCTGTGGGCCCCACAAGGAACTGTCTCATGCTCTAGGTTCCTTCTTACTACATCCTGGTCTTTGAGCACTGGCTCCACAAGGACATGCAAGTAGTATAGACCTGCAAGCACAATAGCCCCCAAGCCATATGCACACTAGCTGTGGCTTCAGGACATGGCTGTCTGACCATCTTGTGTGAGTATTCTGGTATTTCTTCTTGTTGCTGTGTCATTGGTGGTGGTGTGCCATGGCCGTGGGTAGAGCTATTTGAAACCCCCATGGGACGGAAGAGTCACTTCCTGCTTGGAGTTAGCATGAAAGCAGATCCCCCTGTTGTGCAGAAACGTGATTGCTAGAGCCTTCCTATGTAACCCCAAGAGACATCTGCACGCCCACCTCCTAGTGCTGTGGGACCGTGCAGCTCCATCATTTCATGAACAGTGTCCATCAATTACACAGGAACCTCTCCTCAATGCATGTATTAGTCTCTTGCTGCAAGCAGGACAAGATCACTCCCTTCTAGAGCTGACAGTCTGGCCTTCAAAGGACTGGCAAGTTCTATTTCTGAAAGGGGTGCTTTTAAGTTAAGACAGTTGAAGTTGAATCTGATTTCCGTATGGAAAAAAAACTAATACAACTTTTAGGAGATTTACATATTTCACCTTGACCACTCTGTAAAATAAATATAGTGATTATCCCTATGTGATACTCAAGGGAAGTGAGGCACAGAGAGTCTAAGTTATCTGCACAAGGTCACTGGGCTTGTGAGCAATAGCACCAGGATGGTCCCAGCTGATTTACCCCAAGCTGCAGCAGAGTGTTACCAGTGCCCAGTGTCTTAGAAGTGACCATGCCTCACTCTACAGGATACCTTTTCCAGATGCAGATCTAGCCATGGAAATCCTGCTTCCCTCTGATCCCATCTTCTATACCTCCACCAAGAAAATCCTTCAAAACCCAGAACAGTCCATCTCTCTCACTTCAGACATTCGAATGGCTCCTCAGTTCTCAAAGAATAAAGCCCAAACTCCTTCACATGGCTTCTATATAAGATGTATCATCACTGAGCCCTCCTTCCTTCTCAAGCCTTTAGCCTCTCCCCTACCATCAACCTAGTCAAGGTTCTATTTAGAGTCAAGAACTCACGCTCTCCCCTCCCTCCTTCTCTCCAAGAAATTGCATGTGCTATTGCCTGTCCCTTTTTGGGTAATTCATACTTTGTCCTTCAGGTCTTAGCTTATGTCTCTTCTCCTGGTAAGCTTTTCTGAAGATGGCAGACTAGGCTCTGCCTTCCTCTATGCTTCTATCCCCCTTCTCCTTGCACTCACTTCTATGTTAAAATTGTTGTACCTGTTTGTTAATTGCCCACTGATTCCAGACTACAGGAGGAAAAGGGCTTCTCCACCATGGATCCTCAGCAACTAGCACAGAGCCTGGCATCTCACAGAGCTCAGTTAATGTTTGACTCAATGAATGGAAAAGAGACATAGGATGAAAATGAGGCAGAAGAGGAGGAGGCCCTCTTTCCTAATGTCAGCCAAACTCTGAGGCAAGACCAACTCCTTTGGCTCATCCATTCTTGGACATAGTTCTCAGAGAGCACCATGGCTTCTCTCAAATTTAAATCTGACACAAGAAGATTGAGTGGAAGTGGATTCAGAGCCAGCACATAACAGAGGCTGTTCTGCAAGGCTGGCTGAGCACCAGTGCCTGAGGCTGAAGGATGAGGCTTGAGGGGGAGAGTTGGGCCTCAGAGACAGGCTCTGTGGGAGGTGCTGTTCCCAGGATGATGTGTGTAGAACATTCGTTCAGATAAAGCCCAAGGCCCCTTTGTGGTGTCACTCAGAGGAGAAGCCTTTCCTCAGGGCTGGAGGAGAGCTCAAGGAGCTCTGAATACAGACAAGATGGCCTAGATGGGTACCCAGGATGTTACTAAGCATGTGGGAGAGGATGGAACTAGGGAAGTGAGAGTCTCCGGGATCTCTGTGCAATAGGCTGGACCAGCCAAGGGGATATCCCAGAGTCTGCTTCACAAGCCACAAGTTTATTCACCTTGGTCTTAGTGATTCTTCTTTAGAATTCAGGGTCTCATATTGCTTAAAGCTTCAGCCAGTCTCTCAGTACAGAAAGGATGTGTCCTTGCTTAAAAGCCCAAGCATTAAGCTCCCAGTGGGCCATGAGGTGGCAGAGACTACAGTGGGGAATGGCCATGGTTGGCCACCTGTGTGGGGTGAGGTGAGTCTCTGGGGTAATGGGTTGGGCTTGTATTGGGAAGGCAGAAACTCAGCTTATTCCTCTTGGTTCTCTCTCCCCAGCAAATTGCCCAAGAGGTCTCTGAGCAGCATTTGTCCCAGGGGAGACTGTACCCACCACTCAGCACCATCCGAGATGTGTCTCTGAGAATCGCCATCAAAGTAAGGAGCATCCTGCCCCCAGAAATGTGGTTAGTGAGGCTCAACAGCCTCCTCTCTCTGCGAGTTTAGGAGAGCTAAGGGGATGGCAGCGATGGAGACATCCTGAGCTCCTTGGGCTGCACTGCAGGCAGCCCAAGGCTGGGTGAGAAACTCCTATCTGCAGCTTGAGCCCCACACCCAACACCCACTCAGGCCAGTTCTGGGAAAGCTCCTGGATTTCCCCTCAAACACCAGGCAAAAAGGTCATTAAAGTCCATAGTCTTGTGGATAAAAATGTGGGTGGAATTTTTAAAAAATGAATCATAAGTGCCCATTTATACAGAAAGGTCAGTTTTTATAGTAGCATGGAAAGAGTTCAGGCTGTTGGGTCCCAGCTCCACCAACTACTTCATTTTCCTGAGCCTCAGTTTCCCTCTTTTCCAAAGGCACCAGTAATTCCTTTCTCCCAGAGTTTGAAAAAGATTAAAGAGGATAGGGAAAAAGCTCCATACTCAGTGCCTTTCTTACCAGAGTAGATGCTCATTTTCCCCCTTTATCTCAGAATGACTGGGCCATGGGGTGATCAGGTTCATGGAATATTCCAAGGAAAAATGTCATCCTAGAGACCCTGCAGAGATGATGGGTTTTCGGGGAATCAGAACATGGTACAATAAAGACTGGCCCCAACACTGATAATTATTGATACAGATAATGGTTGTATTAGAGTTTATTATACTGTCATTTTTATTAGTATATATATTTTACATTGTCCATAAGTTTTCAAAATAATTTCAGAAGACACATTGCACAAAAGCATCTATTCCCCATGCATTGTCCATTGTAAAATCCAGAATCAGCCCTCGAGACCAACAGTTCAGCTGAGAGTCCCAACTCTGCCCTGTCCATTTCCTTCCTTTGGGGGATATTTAGATTCATGCTCTTCTGAAGCAAAATCTAATATGCAGAGAACAATGTCCAGGCTGTTGTCCCAATTCAGCCCACATTTAGCAGGGGGTAGGGGAGATATCAGGTGTCCAGTATTGGACACCACTCCAGAGAAAGGTCGCATTACTCACACTTTACAGATGAGGAAACTGAGGCTCAGCAATGGTAATGTCACTGCTCAGCACCCACCAGCAGTTGGAAGCAGAGGCAGACAGGAGTCTGAGGCCTCTTGATCCTGGCCTAGTGTTTATTTCTACCTAGGCAGAAAGCTCACCATCCCTCTGCTCCAGTGGCTTCAGGGACAACAGTTCGTGGTTCTCCAGGGGGAATTCCCCTTCCACAGGCTCCCAAGCAACCTTCAGGCAACTTTTAGGCAGGTTCCTCCTCAGGTTCCAGTTCCTCAGCCACTATGTTTTTCCCTAGGTCCTCGACTTCGCGTACAAACACAACCTGGCCTCCTACTACCCAGAGCCCAAGGACAAGGAGGCTTTTGTAAGATCCCTGGTCTACACTCCAGATTATGACTCCTTTACACTGGACAGCTATACTTGGCCCAAGGAAGCCATGAATGTTCAAACAGTCTGATGCAGTTTCAGAGTCTGGAATGGGGCTGGAACAACCCCAGCGTAACACTGACAATATAAATGGGTTCTAAAATGGCCATCTTTGTCACTGTGTTTTTCCTTTGAACTTGCTGGTGTGATGGGAGCTACCCAGGCACACAGTGAATGATAGCCTTGTTCCTGAAAGCCTTGAGAATTCCCTTTTCTGTAACCCTCTTCTGACTTCCTCCCCAAGAATTTCTTAATCCAATTGCCAACAATTAGCTAGGCCTTGTGGGAAAGCTAGACTCCTTTCTAGAACTCTGCGTTGACAGAGTTCAGAGTCTAGTGAACTAGAACAGGTATGGACACAATTCATTTTGCCACAGGGGAGAAAGTGGTAAGTCCATGAAAGAAGTGCAGATAAAGGTCAAGCAAAGGTGCCCAGAGAAGGGAGGAGACACTTCTTCTGAGGACATTAGAGAAGGCTTCAGGGGGAAAAGTGTGCACACTGAGTCCCAGGAGTGAAGGACAGGTAGGGGTTGTGGGGAAATGAGGAAGGTAAGGGCAGCCACTGGCCAGAAAGCATGGTCCACCCATGAGGGAGTTCAATCCCTGTTGGAAGAATGTACACCCTTCAAGAATCAGATGGATATGAAGGCTGAGTAGCTGAAGGCAACTCACTAGTCAAAAATAGTCACTGACATGTGGGTTATTTAATGTTAGGATTCCTTTTTGGTTATTACTAAAAGGAAAACTGTAAATAAATGTGGGTGTGGAGGGGTCAGCAAGCCAAGGAGTGAAGAGGAAGAGAGACAGGGGAAGAGAACCATGGAATTCTAGGGAAGACTTGATTTCATTTTCCTGGCTCTGGAATTCTCTGTCTCCCACCCTTTACTCTGAAGGAATTCAGCAAACAAGGGCAGTATTCTTATAAAATGTCTTCAGTATGTCCTGGGGGTTTCTTAGACAAGTTCAGCCATAGCTTTCACCTCCCTCATGTCCAGCAGAGGACACCTGGGATGGGGAGGTGGGGACAAGCCTACAGCTCCTGCAATCAAAAACCCTGATAAATTGCTAGGACCTATTGAGATGACAGCTTCCAACCACTAATTTTATTGTATAACACAGAAAACAGTAAACCATGCTTAGGGACCTACCACCACAAACCCCTGCTGCCAGCTCAGCCTCAGAAACCTCACTGCCCACCATGAGTACGTTCTATGTAGCCACCTCCCAGTGACAGGACTGCTGGGTTCCTAGAAGAGTAATTAGCTAAGACACCAATCACCTCTTGCCTAGGTCTTGTTCTTCCAACATCTGCTTCCTTGGTGCTGGTGCTAAACCAAGCATATCCTGAGAAAACATCCCTGTTCTATAATCCCTGGGTTCACAGACAATGAGAAACTCTTCAGAAGAGGATTTGAAGTAAAGCAGGCATGTGAACACCGGGGAATATTTACACTGTCTTTTCTATATCCTGTACCCCAACTACATGTCCTTCATACTCAGTGTAATAGAGAAGAAAAATAGTAGAGAAAGGCAATGAAACAAAAACAGGTTCTTTGAAAAGATCAACTAAATTCATAAATTGTAGCTATACTGACCAAGATATCAAGAAGATATAAATTCCATTCCCTTTGTTTCAACCACACTGAACAGATGGCACTAAACACATGCACTTTCAGGCCTGTGCTCTTACACATGTTTGGTCTCCATCTATAGAGTCCTTCCCTCCCATTCCCTTTATCAATTAAATCGAAGTTCACCCTAGCTTTCTGCCTGGAGGCATCATTCTTTCTTAGAGTTCAAATGCAATTGGCTCCTGAACTCTTCCTGGACAGAGTTAATAATTAAATTGGAAATCAACAACAGAAAAAAAAAGGAAAGAAAGAAAGAAAGAAAGAAAGAGAAATTTCTAACCATTTGGAAATTAAACAATACATTTCTAAATAACCTGTGGCTCAAAGAAGAAATTGCAGGGTAAATTATATGTGTGCTGGATGAAAAAATATGTATTAATGAGTTGTAGCTAAAGCAGTGCTTGGAGGGAAATTTTATATCTCTAAATAAATGCCTATATCAGGAAAAAAAAAGTCTCAAAGGAATAACATAAACTTCCTTTAGAAACAAGATAAGCAAACAAAATCCAAAGCAAGTTAAAATCAGAGCAGAAATAAATATACCTATAACAAGTAAAGAATTTGAATTAGTAATTAAAAAATCTTCCCACCCAAAAAAAACAAAACAACACTTCACACTAAGAAAAGCACAGGCCCAGATGTCTTCTTTGGTAAATTTTATCAAATATTTAAAGTAGAAATAACACCAATCCTTCACAAACTCTTTCAGAAAATAAAGGAGGGAGTATTTCTCAAATCATTCTATGATACTAGTATCACCCGGATATCAAAACTACAGACCAATATCCTTCACAAATATAGATGCAAAATCTTAAAATATTAGCAAACTAGAGAGAAGTGAAGATGACAGAGTAGTATGGGGACCCTGAGCTTGTCTAGTCCCTGAAACATAGCTAGATCAACACCAAACCATTTTGAACACCTAGGAAATTGATCTGAGGATTAATGCAACAAATCTGCCTAATTTGAACAAGAGATCTTGGCAGGTATTTGGTGTAGACAGGAGAATTGTGAGAGAGAAAAGCCATGGTGCTATGGAGTGTAGGGAGCCGTTTTTGCTGAAACAGGACAGAGAAAGACGGAAAGAGTGTAGCACATCAGGATCGTGATAGTACAAAGGGAAAAAGAGGGTTCTATACTGCCAGTTTTCTATGAACAGTGGAGCACAAAGTCTGAAGGTTTGGGGCTCAGTGTCTTGCAGTGCTCCAGTGAGGAAGCAGGGTCCATCTCCAGGAGCAGGCAGCATATTCTGAGAGTTCCATGTGCAGTTCCCTGCTTGGAATGCATTTGGTAGAGGTAATATGGCTTCTCCAGGGGCAAAAGTACCAGCTAACTCCAGAGAGCTGCCACATTTACTGATATAGGAACAAAGACACTAACGGCAGAAATATCTGGCACTGGCTGTGTCTTGCAATTTACCATAAACTCAGCCATTGTGTCTGCACAGTTGCACAAACATTTGCTGGGACAAGTTGGTACCTGGCCATTGCTTGGTGAGAAAATCCCCTAGAGGATCAATGCAGGTCTGAGCCCCATGGGTCTGAAGTGTGAGGGTGTGAAGCACAGCCCCATCAGAGATAAAACTCTAGAGGGAGGTGCTGCCTGGCAGGCAAGCAGCTTGGACACAGACAGGGTAAAGGCAGGGAGTGAACAGAAGCCTGAGACAAAGGAGGGGGTACTTGACGGTATGTCTGTGAGAGTGTGAAATTCCTGCTCTGGAGACTAGAGAGGGGGGTGAAGCCCACCCGCACTGATCAATCACAGTGAGCTAAGCAGTGCCACCAAGTGGAGAATGGAGCCATTATACCAAGGACCACCCACCCGCGCCCTCCAGGCACATCCACCAAAAGACCAGCACAAATCCCTCCCTCCTGCTTCGTCTATAGATCATAGTGTGCTGCAAAGTGTCATTTCTAGGGGAAACTGGGTCTAGCTTCATTTGAGTTTCATTTTGCTTGCTTGTTCATTTCTTTGTTTCTTTGCTTCTATTTTTATGTTGGTTTTTTCTTTTTTCTTTTACTTTCTTGGATACAGAAAGCAAGTCTTTTATTCTACTTTATTTTCTTCATTTTATTCTATTTTTTTAATTTTTAATTTCTAATTTTTTATCTTTCTCTTTTTTCTCTTTTCTACCAAGCTTCTCTTAAGCAGACTGAAACACACCTAGGATCTAGCTTCCTTTATTTGATTTTTTTCATTTTAATTTATTTTATTAATTTTTTTCTTCCTCCAAAATGACAAGATGGGGGAATTCACCTCAAAACAAAGTATAGGAAGGAATCACAGCCAGGGAATTAATCAACACAGATATAAGTTGTCTGAACTAGAATTTAAAACCATGATTATAAGAATACTAGATGGATTTGAAAAAATCATAGAAGACACCAGAGAATCCCTTTCTGCAAAGATAAAAAAACTAAAATCTAATCAGACTGAAATTAAAAATGCTATAACCAAGATGCAATCTCAAATGGTTGCCATGACAACAAGGATGAATGAAGCAGAGTAACAGATCAGTGATACAGAGGATAAAATTATGAAAAATAATGAAGCTGGGGAAAAAAGAGGAAACAAAGGCAAAAGATCATGCTACAAGACTTAGAGAACTCAGCAACTTATCAAAGAGGAATAGCATTTGTATCATAAGAGTCCCAGAAGATAGAAAGAAAAAGGGGCAGATAGTTTATGTGAGCAAACTGTAGCTAAAAACTTATCTGGGGAGGACACAGACATAAAAATCCAAGAAGCACAGAAAACTCTCATTAGATTCAACAAATGCCAACTATCACAAAGGCATATCATAGTCAATTTCACAAAATACACAGACATGGAAAGAATTATGAAAGCAACAAGGGGAAAATGTCCTTAATCTACAAGGGAAGACAGATCAGGTTCTTAGCAGATCTGTCCACAGTAACTTGGCAGGCCAGAAAGGAGTGGCATGCAATATTCAATACGCTGAATCAGAAAAATATGCAGCCAAGAATTCGTCATCCAGTAAGGCTATCATTCAGAATGAAGGAGAGATAGAGTTTCCCAGACAAACAAAAGCTAAAGGAGTTCATAACCTCCTAAACCAGCCCTGCAGGGAAATTTTATGGGGGACTGAGTGGAGGAAAAAAAAAAAACCAAGACCAAAAGCAACAAAGACTGGAAAGGACCAAAGAACATCACCAGAAACACCAACTCTACAGGCAACACAATGGCACTAAAGTCACATCTTTCAGTAATCACTCTGAATGTAAATGGACTAAATGCTCCAATGAAAAGACATAGGGTATCAAAATGGATAAAACAACAACAACAACAACAACAACAAGATCCATCTATATGCTGCCTACAAGACACTTGTTTTATACCTAATGACCTAATGACACTTGCAGATTGAAAGTGAGGGGATGGAGAAACATCTATCATGCTAATGGATGTCACAAGAAAGCCAGAGTAGCCATAGTTATATCAGACAAACTAGATTTTAAAATAAAGACTGTAACAAGAGGTGAAGAAGGGCATTATATCATAATTAAGGGTTCTATCCGCCAAGAAGATGTAACTGTAAATATATATGTGCCCAATGTGCTATCGCCCAAATATATAAATCATTTAATAACAAACATAAAGAAACTCATTGATAATAGCACAATAATAGTAGAGGACTTTAACACCCCACTTATAGCAACGGACAAATCATCTAAGCAGAAAATCAACCAAAAAATGGCTTTGAATGATACATTGGACCTGATGGACTTAAGAGGTATACTCAGAACATTTCATCCTAAAGCAGAAGAATACACATTCTTCTCAAGTGCACATGGGACATTCTCCAGAATAGATCACAACTGGGTCACAAATCAGTGCTCAACAAGCACAAAAAGATCGAGATCATACCATGCACATTTTCAGACCACAACACTATTGAAACTTGAAATCAACCACAAGAAAAAATGTGGGGAAAAAAACCCAAAAACTTCAAGGTTAAAAAAACATCAAAAACATCCTACTGGGGGAGGGGCCAAGATGGCGGAACAGCATGGAAATTTTTTTGCATCTCTCATGCCTGAAATGCAGCCAGATCAATACTGAACCATCTTGCACACCTAGAAAACTGATTTAAGGATTAACACAACAATCTGCACAACGTGATCCACAGAACTCAGCAGGTACACAGTGTGGAGAGGTGAACTGGAGGAGAGTGAAGCCAGAGAGGGCAGGGAGCTGATTTTGCTTGTGGACAGAGGACAGAGACAGGGGGAGAGTACAGGAAAATCAGCTGGAGGGAAAAAGGAAAGCAGCTGGAGGCAAAAAGGAAAAGTGGGAACAGCTGCAAGGGTTGGAACAAAAAAGGGAGAAAAGAGAAAGGAGAGGGTTTAAATTCCATTAAGACTCTATAAACAGGGGGAGCATAGAGTCTGAAACTCCATAGCTAGGCACCTAGCGGTGCTCTAGTGGAAAGGATGAATCCCTAGGAGCAGAAAGAGAAGTCCAAGGGGTCCTCAGGCCACATGGGGAGTAGGGGTTCCCCTGCTGGGAGCACATTTGATACAATCTGTGTGGCCCCCAACAGGCAAAGGTCCCAGTGGACCCCAGAGAACAACCACATTCACTGGTGTTGGAACAAGGACGTTAAGGGTAAAGCCTGGTGCCAGATGTATGTTATGATTTGCCATAGTCCCTGAAACACTGCTGCTACACAATCACACAAACTTTTTTGGGGATGGGCTGGCATCCAGCCACAGTTTCTGGGCATCAGCAGCAGCAGGGTCTCATGAACGTTCCTGGGAGCGGGCTGGCACCCATCCATTGCTCACCAAGACCCTCCCCTGGAGGGTCAGAGCGGGTCAAAGCCACAGTCCCTCAGAAGTGAGGGGTTGGGAAACACAGCCCCATCTGAGATAAAACTCAGGAGGAAAGTGCCTCCTGGAAGCCTGACGGCTTGGCCATGGATAGTGTAAAAGTGAGGAGTGGACAGAAGCTAGAAACAAAGGAGGGGTGTTTGATTGCCTGTCGGGGAGAACACAGAGTTCTGACACTAGAGACTAGGTAGCTGGGTGACAGCATTGTCACCCCTCCCCTGCATGCACATACACATATATGCCTACACATGCCATAACAATTCACCCCAGTAAGCTAAGAAGCACCATCCAGTGGAGAACAGAGCTGTTACTCTAAGCCCCACCCAACTCGGCCAACTATGCTCTTGATGAACCCAAGTCTCTCTGCCTGCTTAGTTTACAGACTATAAAGTGTTTCACAATTTGGGAAACCAGATGTAATTTCAATTGTATTTCATTCTGTTTGCTGGTCCTTTTATTCAATTTTTTTCTCTTTCTTTTCTTGAATATAGAAAGAGAAAAAATTTATTTTTATTAAAAAGATTTTTCTTTAAATTTTTCTACTATATTTTTTACTTTTTTGTAAATTTTTAAAATTCTATGTTACTTTCATCATTTCATTGTATTCTCTTTTATTGTATTCATTTTTTCAAATTTTCAAACATTTTCCTTTTTTCTTTTTTTTTCTCTTATGTTTCCTTTTTTCTATAATCTATCAAGCTTCTTTCAACAACCAGACCAACACACCTAGGATCTAGCAGCTTTTATTTGATTTCTTTGTGTTGTTTTTAATTTTTTAATTTTATTTTTACTTTATTAATTCGCTTTCTTCCTTCAAAATGATGAAATGAAGGAATTCACCCTAGAATAAACAACAGCAAGAAATGATAGCCAGGGACTTAATCAACACAGATACAAGCAATATGTGTGAACCAAAACTTAAAATCACAATAATAAGAACACTAGCTGGGGTAAAAATAGATTAGAATCCCTTTCCGCAGAGATAAAAGAAGCAAAGGCTAGTCAGGATGAAATAAAAAATGCTATAACTGAGCTGCAATCTTGAATGGATGCCACAGTGGCAAGGATGGATGAGCTAGAGCAGAGAATCAGTGATATAGGGGAAAAACTTATGGAGAATAACGAAACAGAAAAAAAAGAAAAAAGAGGGAGACTAAGGCAAAGAGCATGAAATAGGAATTAGAGAACTCAGTGACTCATTAAAAAGGAACTTCAGAATCATAGGGGTGCCAGAAGATGAAGAGAGAGGAAAGGGGGTAGAAAAGTTATGTGAGCAAATCATAGCAGAAAACTTTCCTAACCTGGAGGACACAGACATCAAAGTCCAGGAAGCACAGAGAACTCCCAATAGATTCAGCAAAAACCAACCATCAACAAGGCATATCACTGTCAAATTCACAAAAAAACTCAGGCAAGGAAAGAATCATGAGAGCAGCAAGGGACAAAAAAGTCCTTAACCTACAAGGGAAGACAGATCAGGTTTGCAGCAGACCTGTCCACAGAAACTTGGCAGGCCAGAAAGGAGTGGCAGGATATATTCAGTGTGCTGAATCAGAAAAATATGCAGCCAAGAATTCTTTATCCAGCAAGGATGGCATTCAAAATAGAAGGAGAGATAAAAAGTTTCCCAGACAAACAAAAATTAAAGGAGTTTGTGACCACTAAACCAGCCCTGCAAGAAATTTTAAGGGGGACTCTCTAAGGGGAGAAAAGACGGAAAAAAAAAAGAAAAATTACCAAAACAACAAAGACCAGAAAGGATCCAGAGACCACCACCAGTAACTCCAACTCTACAGGCAACACAGTGGCAATAAATTCATATCTTTCAGTACTCACTCCAAATGTCAATGGTCTAAATGCTCCAATCAAAAGGCATAGGGTAACAGAATGAATAAGAAAACAAGATCCGTCTGTATGTTGTTTACATGAAATCCATTTATACATAAAGATACCTTCAGATTGAGAATAAGGGGATGGAGAACCATCTATCATGGTAATGGTTGCCAAAAGAAAGCCAGAGTAGCCATACTTATATCAGACCATCTAGATTTTAAAATAAAGACTGCAACGAGAGATGAAGAGGGGCATTATATCATAATTAAGGGGTTTGTCCACCAAGAAGACCAAACAACTGTAAATATTTATGCTCCAAACATGGAGGAACCCAAATATATAAATCAATTAATCACAAACATAAAGAAACTCATTGATAACAATACCATAATAGTAGGGAACTTCAACACCCCACTTACAGCAATGGATAGATTATCTAAACACAAAATCAACAAGGAAACAATGGGTTTGAATGACACACCGGACCAGATGGACTTAACAGATATAGCCAGAACATTTCATCCTAAGGCAGCAGAATATGCATTATTCTCCAGTACACATGGAATGTTCTCCAGAATAGATCACATACTGGGACACAAATCAGCCCTCAACAATTACAAAAAGATTGAGATCATACCGTGCATATTTTCAGACCACAACACTATGAAATTCAAAATCAAACACAAGAAAAAATGTGGAAAGATAACAAATACTTGGAGACTAAAGAACATCCTACTAAAGAACAAATGGGCTAACCAAGAAGTTAAAAAGGAAATTAAAAAGTACATGGAAGCCAATGAAAATGATAACACCACAGCCCAAAACCTCTGGGATGCACCAAAGGCAGTCATAAGAGGGAAGTATATAGCAATCCAGGCCTTCCTAAAGAAGGAAGGAAGGTCTCAGATACACAACCTAACCTTACACCTCAAAGAGCCGGGAAAAGAATAGCAAAATAAACAAATAAAAAAAGGAGAACAGATCAGTGAAACCAGGAACTGATTCTTTGAAAGAAGTAACAAAATTGATAAACCCCTAGCCAGTATGATAAAAAAGAAAAAGAAAAGGACACAAATAAATAAAATCAAGCATGAAAGAGGGGAGATCACAACCTACACAACAAAAATACAAACAATAATAAGAGAATATTATGAACAATCCAGGCCTTCATAAAGAAGGAGGGAATGTCTCAAATACACAACCTAACCTTATACCTGAGAGAGCTGGATAAAGAACAGCAAATAAAACCCCAAAACAGCAGAAGAAGGAAAATAAAAAAGATTAGAGCAAAAATCAATGATATTGAAATCAAAATAAAACAGGAGAACAGATCAACAAAACTAGGAGCTGGTTCTTTGAAAGAATTAACAAAATTGATAAACCCCTAGCAGGACTGATCAGAAAGGAAAGGACCCATGTAAATAAAATTATAAATTAAAGAGAGATCACAACCAACACCACAGAAATACAAACAATAAGAGAATATTATGAGCAATTATATGCCAACAAATTGGGCAATCTGGGAGAAATGGCTAAATTCCTAGAAACATACAAACTACCAAAAGTGAGACTGGAAGAAATACAAAATTTGAACAGACCCACTGCCAGTAAAGACATTGAATCGTGGCACAAAAACAGACACTCAGATCAATGGAACAGAATAGAGAATCCAGAAATGGACCGACAAACCTATGGCCAACTAATCTTTGAGAAACCAGGAAAGAATATCCAATGGAATAAAGACAGTCTCTTCAGCAAGTGGTGCTGGGAAAACTGGACAGCAACATGCATAAAAATGAACCTGGACTGCTTTCTTACACCATACACAAAAATAAACTCAAAATGGATGAAAGACCTCAGTGTAAGACAGAAAGCCATCAAAATCCTCGAGAAAGCAGGCAAAAACCTCTTTGACCTTGGCCGCAGCAACTTCTTACTCAACACATCTCCAGAGACAAGGAAACAAAAGCAAAAATGTGGCACAAAAACAGACACATAGACCAATGGAATAGAATAGAAACCCCAGAACTAGACCCACAAACGTATGGCCAACTAATCTTTGACAAAGCAGGAAAAAATATCCAATGGAAAAAAGACAATCTCTTTAACAAATGGTACTGGGAGAACTGGACAGCAACATGCAGAAGGTTGAAACTAGACCACTTTCTCACACCATTCACAAAAATAAACTCAAAATGGATAAAGGACCTGAATGTGAGACAGGAAACCATCAAAACCCTAGAGGAGAAAGCAGGAAAAGACCTCTCTGACCTCAGCCGTAGTAATTTCTTACCTGACACATCCCCAAAGGCAAGGGAATTAAAAGCAAAAATGAACTACTGGGACCTTATGAAGATAAAAAGCTTCTGCACAGCAAAGGAAACAACCAACAAAACTAAAAGGCAACCAACGGAATGGGAAAAGATATTTGCAAATGACATATCGGACAAAGGGCTAGTATCCAAAATCTATCAAGAGCTCACCAAACTCCACACCTGAAAAACAAATAACCCGGTGAAGAAATGGACAGAAAACATGAATAGACACTTCTCTAAAGAAGACATCCGGATGGCCAACAGGCACATGAAAAGATGCTCAATGTCGCTCCTCATCAGGGAAATACAAATCAAAACCACACTCAGATATCACCTCACGCCAGTCAGAGTGGCCAAAATGAACAAATCAGGAGACTATAGATGCTGGAGAGGATGTGGAGAAACGGGAACCCTCTTGCATTGTTGGCAGGAATGCAAATTGGTGCAGCCACTCTGGAAAACAGTGTGGAGGTTCCTCAGAAAATTAAAAATAGACCTACCCTATGACCCAGCAATTGCATTGCTAGGAATTTACCCAAGGGATACAGGAGTACTGATGCATAGGGGCACTTGTACCCCAATGTTCATAGCAGCACTCTCAACAATAGCCAAATTATGGAAAGAGCCTAAATGTCCATCAATTGATGAATGGATAAAGAAATGGTGGTTTATATACACAATGGAGTACTACGTGGCAATGAGAAAGAATGACATATGGCCCTTTGTAGCAACGTGGATGGAACCGGAGAGTGTTATGCTAAGTGAAATAAGCCATACAGAGAAAGACAGATACCATATGGTTTCACTCTTATGTGGATCCTGAGAAACTTAACAGGAACCCATGGGGGAGAGGAAGGAAAAAAAAAAGAGGTTAGAGTGGGAGAGAGCCAAAGCATAAGAGACTCTTAAAAACTGAGAACAAACTGAAGGTTGATGGGGGTGGGAGGGAAGGGAGGGTGGGTGATGGGTATTGAGGAGGGCACCTTTTGGGATGAGCATTGGGTGTTATATGGAAACCAATTTGACAAAAAATTTCATATATTGAAAAAAAGCAAAAATTAACTATTAGTACCTCATCAAAATAAAAAGCTTCTGCACAGCAAAGGAGACAACCAGCAAAACTAAAAAGCAACTCATGGAATAGGAGAAGATATTTGCAAACGACATATCAGATAAAGGGTTAGTATCCAAAATCTATAAAGAACTTATCAAACTCAACACCCAAAAAAACAAATAATCCAGTGAAGAAATGGGCACAAGACATGAATGGACACTTCTCCAAAGAAAACAGATGGACAATTGACACATGAAAAAATGCTCAGCATCACTCATCATCAGGGAAATACACATCAAAACCACAATGAGATACTACCTCACACCTGTCAGAATGGCTAACATTAACAACTCAGGCAACAACAGATGTTGGTGAGCATGCGGAGAAAGAGGGTCTATTTTGCATTGTTGGTGGGAATGCAAGCTGGTGCAGCCACTCTGGAAAAGAGTATGGAGGTTTCTCAAAAAACTAAAAATAGAGCTACCCTACGACCCAGCAATTACACTACTAGGTATTTTTCCAAGGGATAAAGGTATGCTGTTTCAAAGGGGCACATGCACCCCAATGTTTATAGCAGCACTATTAACAATAGCCAAAGTATGGAAAGAGCCCAAATGTCCATCGACGGATGAATGGATAAAGAAGATGTGGTATATGTATACAATGGAGTATTACTTGGCAATCAAAAAGAATGAAATCTTGCCATTTGCAACTACGTGGATTATGCTAAGTGAAATTAGAGAAAGACAAATATCATATGACTTCACTCATATGAGGACTTTAAGAGACAAAATATATGAACATAAGGGAAGGGAAGCAAAAAGAATATAAAAATAGGGAGGGGGAAAAAACATAAGAGGCTCTTAAATATGAAGAACAAACAGAGAGTTACTGGAAGGGTTGTGGGAAGGGGGATGGGCTAAATGGGTAAGGGGCATTAAGGAATCCACTCCTGAAATCATTGTTGCACTATATGTTAACTAACTTGGATGTAAATTAAAAATTAAATTAAGTTTAAAAAAAAGGGAAATTGAATCAGTAATCAAAAATGTACCAACAAACAAGAGTCCAGGGTCAGAAGGCTTCCTGGGGGAATTCTATCAAACATTTAAAGAAGTTATTACCTATTCTTTTGAAAGTGTTCCCAAAACATTGAAAATGAAGGAAGACTTCCAAACTCATTCTATGAGCCCAGCATTACCTTGAATCCAAAACCAAAGACCTCACTAAAAAAGAGAACAGACCAATTTCCCTAATGAACGTGGATGCAAAAATTCTCAACAAGATACTAGAAAATCAAATAAGATACTAACAATGATATATTAAAGGAATTATTCACTGCAATCAAGTGGGATTTATTCCTGGGATGCAGGGGTGGTTCAATATCCTCAAATCAATCAACATGATATACCACATTAATAAAAGAAAGGATAAGAACCACATGATCCTCTCAACAAATGCAGAAAAAGAATTTGACAAAATAGAGCACCCATTCTTGATAAAAACTCTCAATAAAGTAGGGATAGAATGATCTTATCTCAACATCATTAAGGCCATATACAAGAGACCCACAACTAACATCATCCTCAATGTAGAAAAACTGAAGGCTTTCCCCCTAAGGTCAGGAACACACAGGGATGTCCATTCTCACCACTGTTGTTCAAGATAGTACTGGAAGCCCTAACCTTAGCAATCAGACAACAAAAAAGAAATAAAAGGCATACAAATCAGCAAGGAAGAAGTCAAACTTTCACTCTCCACAGACGACATGACACTCTACATGGAAAACCTGACAGACTCCACCAAAAAAACTGCTAGAATTGATATATGCATTCAGCAAAGATACAGGATATAAAATCAACATACAGAAATCGGTAGCATGTCTATACACCAATAATAAAGCAGCAGAAAGAGAAATCAAGGAATCAATCCCATTTACAGTTGCACCAAAAACATTAAGATAGTTAGGAATAAACTAACCAAAGAGGTAAAAGATCTGTATGCTGAAAACTATAGAATGCTTATCAAAGAAATTGAAGAAAACACACGTGGAAAAACATTCCATGTTCTTCCATGGATTGGAAGAACAAATATTGTTAAAATGTCAATACTATCCACCAAAGTAGTATTCAATGCAATCCCTTTCAAAATAACACCAACATTCTTCACAGAGCTAGAACAAATCTAAAATTTGGATGGAACAAGAAAAGACCCTGAAGAGCCAAAGTAATATTGAAAAAAGAAAACCAAAACTGGAGGCATTCACAATTCCAGACTTCAAACTGTATTACAAAGCTTTAATCATCAAGACACTATGGTACTGACACAAAAACAGACACATAGATCAATGGAACAGAACAGAAAACCCAGAAATGCATCCACAAACATATGGCCAACTGATCTTTGACAACGCAGGAAAGAATATCCAAAATCTATAAAGAACTTATCAAACTCAACACCCAAAAAAACAAATAATCCAGCAAAGAAATGGGCAAAAGACATGAATAGACATTTTTCCAAAGAAGATATCCAGATGGCTAACAGACACATGAAAGGATGCTCAGTATCACTTGTCATCAGAGAAATACACATCGAAACCATGAGAGGGGCACCTGGGTGGCTCAGTCGGTTGGGCAGCTGACTTCAGCTCAGGTCATGATCTTACAGTTTGTGAGTTTGAGCCCCACATCAGGCTCTGTGCTGACAGCTCAGAGCCTGGAGCCTGCTTCGGATTCTGTGTCTTCCCCTCTCTCTGCCTCTCCCCTGCTCATGCTCAGTCTCTATCTCTCAGTAATGAATAAACGTTAAAAATAGAAATTTTTTTAAAATTTTAAAAAATTAAAAAAAAAACAACACAATGAGATACCATCCCACACCTGTCAGAATGGCTAAAATTAACAACTCAGGAAACAACAAATATTGGTGAGGATGCGAATAAAGGGAAACTTTTTTACACTGTTGCTGGGAATGCAAACTGGTGCACCCACTCTGGACGACAGTATGGAGGTTCCTGAAAAAATTAAAAATATAACTACCCTATGGCCCAGCAATTGCACTACTAGGTATTTATCCAAAGGATATAAAAATTCTGATTCCAAAGGGCAATGTTTACAGCAGTGCTATCAACAATAACCAAATTACGCAAAGAGCCCAACTATCCATTGACTGATGAATGGATAAAGATGTATATATACACAATGGAATATTAAGCAGTGATCAAAAAGAATAAAATCTTGCCCTTTGCAACAATGTGGGTGAAACTAGAGTATATTATGCTAAGTGAAATAAGCCAGAGAAAGACAAATATCATAGGATTTCACTCATAAGTGGAATTTAAGAAACAAAACAGATGAACATAGGGGAAGGGAAGGAAAAATAAAATAACATAAAAACAGAGAGGAAGGCAAATCATAAGAGACTCTTAAATACAGAGAACAAACTGAGGGTTGCTGGAAGGGGAGATGGATGAAGGGGTGCTAAATGCGTGATAGGCTTAAGGAAGGCACTTGTTGGGATGAGCACTGGGTGTTATATGTAAGAGATGAATCACTAAATTCTACTCCTGAGACATAACTACATTATATGTTAACTAACTTGAATTTAAATTTAAAGAAAAGAAAGGGAGAGCATCGGAGAATAAAAATTTTAAAGAAAAGAAACAGAAAAATATTAGCAAACTAAATCCATCCATATAAAAGAATTATGCACAATGAAGAAGGGAGATTTATCCCAGGAATGCAAAGTTGCTTTAACATTTAAAAATTGTTCATCTTAGTACATGATATTAATAGAGTGAAGGATAAAAACCACAAGATCATGTCAGTGGATGTGGGAAAAGTATTTGAAAAAGTCCAACATCCATTTTCTTATAATTTTTTACTGTTTAATGGGGCGCCTGGGTGGCGCAGTCGGTTGAGCGTCCGACTTCAGCCAGGTCACGATCTCGCGGTCCGTGAGTTCGAGCCCCGCGTCAGGCTCTGGGCTGATGGCTCAGAGCCTGGAGCCTGTTTCCGATTCTGTGTCTCCCTCTCTCTCTGCCCCTCCCCCGTTCATGCTCTGTCTCTCTCTGTCCCAAAAATAAATAAAAACGTTGAAAAAAAATTTTTAAAAAAATAATTTTTTACTGTTTATTTTTGAGAGAGAGAGAGAGAGAGAGAGAGAGAGAGAGTGTGTGTGTGTGTGTGTGTGTGTGTGTGTGTGTGTGAGTGTGAGCCAGGGAGGGGCAGAGAGAAAGGGAGACACAGAATCCTAAACAGGCTCCAGAGTCTGAGCTGTCAGCACAGAGCCTGATGCATGGCTCAAACCCATGAACTGTGAGATCATGACCTGAGCTGAAGTTGGATGCTTGACTGACTGAGCCACCTAGGCACCCCTCTAACATCCATTTATGATAAAACTTTCAACAAACTAGGAATAGAAGAGAACCTCCTCAACCTGATGAAGATCTAGCAGTTAACATCATACTTAATGGTGAAAGAATGAATAGTTTCTCTATAAGACCTGGAACAAGTCAAAGATGTTGTCACCACTTCTGGTCAACGTGGAGGGTCTAGCCAGTTAAATGAAGAAGGAAAAAGAAATTAAAGGCATCCAGGTTGGAAATAAAGAGTAGAACTGCCTTTATTCACAGATGACATAATCCAGTATGTAGTAAATACCAAAGAATATAAAGAACCCTTTATGTCACTCTCAATCGTTCTCTCCCTCTCCTAACAAATCAGTTTACAAAGATCATAGGATGCAAGGTCAATATATAAAAATTGCCTGTATTTTTATATATTAGCAATAAGCAATCTAGAATAAAATTAAGAGAATCATTCCAGTCATAATAGCATCAAAAAAAAAACTTAGGAAATTAAGAAGTGCAAGTCGTGTATACTGAAAATTACAAAATACTGCTGATAGAAATTAAATAAGATCTAAGTAAATGGAAAGATGTTCCATATTCATGGATTTGAAAACAATATTGTCAAGGCTGAAATTCTCTCCAAATTATCTATAAATTCAATATTGTATCTATCAAAATCCTTTCAGGCTTTTTTTAATTGACAGACTAATCCTAAAATGTATATGGAAATGCAAAGGACCTAAAATAGCCAGGCGCGCCTGGGTGGCTCATTCGGTTGAGTGTCCAAGTTTGGCTCAGGTCATGATCTTGCAGTTCGTGAGTTCCAGCCCCATGTTGGGCTGTGTGCTGGCAGGTTGGAGCCTAGAGCCTGCTTCAGATTCCATGTCTCCCTCTCTGCCCATTCCCCACTTGTGCTCCCCCCACCTCAAAAAGAAATAAACACTTAAAATAGCCACACAAAAAAAGTACACTATCCAATTTCAAAACTTCCTATAAAGCTACAGTGATGAAGACTGTGGTTATGTAGATCAATAGAAAATAATTGAGAATTCACAACTAAATCCTTATTTGTATGCCAAGTTGATTTTCAACAAAGCTACAAAGATAATTCAGTGGGGGAAAGGATAGTCTTTGAAGAAATGATGCTGTGACAAATGAATATCCACATGCCACAAAAAAGTAGACATTTACCTCACACCATACACAGAAATTAACCCAAAATAGATCTTAGACCTAAATGTAAGAGCTAAAACTATAAAACTTCTGAAGAAAATATAGCAGAAAACTCTCTGTGGCTGAGGAGAGTTCTTAGATACAATTTAAAACATGATTTATAAAAGAAAAATTGTAAATTATAATTCATTTTTTTAAGTTTTGCCTTTGAAACATACAATTAAGAGAGAAAAAAAGCAACAGACTAAGAGAAAATACTTGCAAATTATATATCTGATAGAAGCATTGGATCCAGAATACATGAAAAAATTTTACAGCTCAATAAGAAGACAAAATGACACAATTGAGAAAGTAGACATGTTTGAATCGACATATTGCTACAAAAGATACATGAATGGCTAACACACACATGAAAAGATGCTTAACATTACTGGTCATTTGAAAATTAAAACCCCAAAGGAATACCACTTCACACTTACCAAAAACACTATAATAAAAAAAGATATTAAGTGTTGGTGAAGATTAGAACCTCTTCTAATAAGACTTTGTCTCTTAAGCACTATGAGATTAAGGGAGATTCCCCTCTTTTAAGTCTTCATTCTAACTTCCCAGGCTCTCATACATAGCCCCAGAACTCAGCAAGTATCATTTAGTATAGTGGACACTGTGGCTGCACCACCCAGGTCCCTCTGCAGGTCTGAAACACTCATTCCCCAAGCTGCCACAAGTATTACCAGCTGAAGGTTCACAGCTGTATTGCCCTTCTGGGGATTGCACTTGACTAAAGAAAGGTTACGCCTCAGGGACAACCTGCATCCAATGACTCGTTAATTTAAGTCCAAAGATTCAACTCTTTCACCTCAACTGAGGATTATCTTTAAATAGCTATTACAGCTTCAGAGCTCCCTGCAAGATTGGCTAAGGCCAGTTTTGCAACTGTATGTATCACCATTCAACAAGTTCTACCATTCCCTCGTTCTTTTGCTCCCTCAAAGGTGTTGAGACGACTCCCCAATAAATCTCCAAATGCAAACCTCAGGACCACAACTTGCAACATGGGTAGAGACCCACCTCATGGACCACACCTGATTCTTAGACCACGTCCAGAGCCTGTAAATGCTACTATTGGGGAAGGAGGAGATGGCCACTCACCTCAGGAGAGCTCCTCCCTCTCTGGAATTCCTATTCACCTAGTTCTTGTTGCTTTCACAGTTCTCATATGTCTTCAAACATACTACTTTTTAAATTTTTCCATATTTTTCTGGTTGTTGCAGGGTGGGTGGTGGAATGCCACAACCTACCACACCCCATCCAGAAGTAGAAAGCTCTAGACACAGATTCTCAAAACTCCAAATGTATGGATATTGAACTGTAGTCCAAGAAGTTATTTATCTTATTTATATTACTTATATATTGTTAAATTTGCTGAAATTTTTATTGTCAAATGTAATGAAATATTTCATGTACTCTTAAAAATAATATGGATTCTTACTGTTCAATGTAATGCCCCTTATATTGTCATGGGACCAATCCTGTTAATTGTTTTGTTCAAATCTATATCCTTCTGATTTTTTTCTACTTGAACTGTTTCTGAAAAATAGTAAAATTTCCCATCACTATCATAAACTTGTCAATTTTCCTTGTAGTTCTCTCCATATTTGCTTTATACATTTTGGACCAATGTTGTTTGATGCATTAAGTTTAGAATTGTTCTGACTTCCTGGTGAAATGAAACTTGAAACTTTAATGATTTTTGTTATCTCTAGTAATGCCTTTGCTTCTACTTTTACTAATATCAACACAGCTCTACCATCTTGCCTCTTTCTTCTGCAATTCATTATTTATTCAGATGGTTAAGCTCTTCTACTGGCTGCTGAATGGTGAACACTGAAATTATTTCTCCTCCAGAACTATATTCCCAGATGGTATGAATATATGGTTAAACTAGCATTAATACATGTCATCATTTTATCAATCACATAATAGAACAAAGTATCCAGATATCCAAATACGAATTTACTGAGTTCAAAAAGCATATAAAATATTAGATGCTTGATCACTTCATTATTGGAAACTCATTTCTTTTTTGATTGGAAGACAAGAAAAAATATGCTTCAAAGAAAAATAGTTAATAAACAACTTCCAATAGATATCCACAAGATTTCAGAAATATTATAAATAAGATTTCAGAAATATTATAAATAAGAAATATTTTAGCTACAAAGCATCTCAGCCTTAATTTTTAACTAAATAAAAGACCTATTCTATACATCCTGCACAAGACAAAGGCAACACTTTACTGGAGATATTTCATAGCCTCCTCCCACTCTGTCTTCAGGCCCTCTTCCTCTAAGTTGTACCCCAACTGTAAACATAAAGTAACTGTAAGGCTTTTTTGTCTGAAGACATTACACACATGTGCTTCTGTACAACGTATATCTTATATGAACTTTTAACCACACATTTGTGATTTTTCAAAATGGAGGCATTCATAACAGCACAAAATGAGCTTTATAGAAAGACATTAAATAATCCCCATAAGCCTTGGTAAGAATCCAATAAAATCAATTTTTGCTAAAACCTGATGTATACCAGTACGCTTGTAGGGTGGCAAACATGAATAACCACATAGGCCCTATTGGCAATATTTGAAATAACTAAAGGAATAAACCACATATGGTTTCCAGTACTATTCATAATCTAGGATTTTAATTCTGCATGATACTAAAAATACACAAGTATTGTGCTGGATATTTTGGCACCTAATCTCTCAATTTCTTACATATTATTTCTGGCATGGGAATAGTAGTAAGCCAAACATAGAGGCTGCAATTCTGTCAAGCTTGCTCCTTTTTCAATATTCCTATGGAAGCTTCATTAGACTTGTCATTCATTAAGCCTACATGTTGGCTAATATGTACGATAATTAAGTCCTGTCTCAAGTTCCATTTCCAAGGCAACAGCATCAGGCAGCCAAGTTTTATTGAATGTAACAATTGTTTCTATGACCACTGGAGGCTTTGTAGCACAGACGCATTTTAGAACAGTATTTCTCCAAATACAGAAGTTGCTTAGTGTTAAAAGCTCCACGCCGCTTTTGTCTTATAAACTGTACTGCATGTTCATTTTTCATTCCACCTTCAATTAGTGCTAGGGCAACAAGCACTGGGGTTCTCCCAAGACCTGCAACACAGTGAACATCAATACAACAACCAGGTTCTTCACGAAATTTAATGTTGACAAGACTTAACCAGTCCTCAACAATCTGGTTAGATGGTGATGAACCATCATCAAAAGGCCAATCCAGCACCTGGATGCCTTCTTTCTCCACAAGAGCAGTGTTGTAGGTTGCTTCACATACTCTTACTATTGTAGTAACTCCATATTCCTTAAGTTCTTCTATAAATTTGTTGAAGGTTGCACTGGTTGGACTGTGTGTAATAAGAAATTTCATGTTCCGGTATGTGACTTCCACCGGGGCTGGCCGGTTCATTGGAGCCATGTTAATTTAGTTAAAATATTCAATACGGTTACGAAAAAATGTTTTAAAGTTTTGATACAGAAATTATATAAAGCAAACAAAATATCCTCTAATATATTCCACTGGAAATTCTCAATGATTTAAATATGTAGTAGAGAGTAACAGGAAATGAAATGAACCTAACAGGAAATAATCCCTCAGTTCAGTATACTGAGTCCATGGAAAGGATGTGCACCCAGGTTTACCCCATCCAGGTCAAAATTCTTGTAAGATGCTCCGATGATGTCAACTGTACACTTCTGTGCCCAGGATAAGGGCTCTTATGGAGGTTTCTTGGTGTAGTAGTATGAATCTCTCCAGTTCACTTGTCCTCATAAAGGTTGCGCTGTGCCTCCATAAATGTGTGACCAAGAATACCACAGAAAGTCACCCGTTTACTCATTAAAGACTGTGGCTTAATCATACAACTGTTCCCGTGGAGGCGACACAGGGGGCAGCAGTGGCCTTGACTGCAGGGCAGGAAGCTGCAGTGGTTGTCCTGGGGCAGCAGCGACTGGACACCTGGCTCTACTATGCGCCAGCCTCCAAGAAGCCAATCCGCAGGCATTCAGGTGTTCTTGCATTGCAAGAGCTCACTTTCACAGCTGGTGTGACGTGTGCTCCTCTCCACCAATCACGGGAGTGGGGAGGGGCACAAGAAGCTGCCACAAGAAGCTTTGAGCGTGAGGCCTTCCTCACAGCGGACCTCACTACCAGTGCTGGTTGAGGAAGAGAGGAATGGGGGACTCTGAGCTTCCTTCCTCTCCCTAGGAAGGAGGTGGGAGGGACACGGGAGGGTGTGAGGGGATGGGTGGGGGTGGGCGTGAAACAAATCCTGAAAGAAGCTGAAAAGAGACACAGAAGTGGACTATGATGGGCAGGAAAGGGAAGGTACTGGAGGAAGAATCCCATCCATTCCATTGACTTTGACTGATAAACCTTTTATCATTTGTTTCATGTTTTAGCTGGCTTTTGGGAACACATTGCTAGATTTTTTCTTTAATCCAGTCTGACAATATTAGTTTTTTACCTGAAGAAAATTAATTTATGTTGTTGTATTATTTTACATTGTTAATTATTGCTATATTTCCTGTTTTTGCTCTTGTTTTGTGCTATTTGACATATTTATCTCTTTTTTATCCTTCTTGATTTCTTTTGGATTAAGGTTTTTCTCTTCTAAATCCATATGCTAATTCCTCTACTGTGTTGGAATGTTGTGATTGTGGTTCAAACTTCTCAGCAATTATTATAGTTTAGACACTCTTCTAAATCTAAATGGCTTTATGTAAATTCAAGTGGTACAACAACCGCATAAATTACGTATTCTTTATTTCCATATCTCTGATTTAAAAAACAAATAAAACCTAGGCGCAGAAAAGTTTTTTCCCCTAAGTTACTTAGTAGTAAATGTCAGGGCTGATATTTGAATCCTGAAATTCTGGCTCTAGAGTCTAACTCTCTAATATATATGTGTCCTATCATATATTTTATTTTTATTCTTTTACTACTTAAATAGCTTAGAAGAAGTCAAACATTCAAAATCCTTTCTCATGTCTTGAAGGAATTCAACATGGTGTGTGTGTGTGTGTGTGTGTGTGTGTATATATATATATATATATATATATATACACACACACATACATACATACATACACATACATATATTGGTTTTTTTCTTTGGCAGAGAAAGAGTGCACATGCACGTGAGTAGGGGAGGGGTAGAGAGAGGTGGGAAGAGAGAGAATTCTAAGCAGGCTCCAAGCTGTCAGCTCAGAGCCCAATTCAGGGCTCAATCTCATGAGCCATGAGATCATGACCTGAGCCAAAATCAAGAGTTGGATGCTTAACCTAGTGAGCCAGGCACCCCTCAACAGCTTTAAATATTAATATTGTCAAGCATTTTTTAACCCCACAAATTACAATGTTTACAAAAAGTCTTTGCTTAAATTTGCCCAATATAAGTGATCAGTTTCTACGTTCACTATTCCTTCCTTGCATCTCTACTCTCTCTTATAAGGTTATTTTTTTTATCCAAGAGCATCTTTTATCCAGGAGCATTTCCAAAAGCTTTAATAAGTTTTTTTCCCTAAAATTATCTTATTTGGGTTTCATTCTTAATAGTTTTGATAGGTATTTAATTTTACATTGACATGTATTTCCTTAGCCCTTTGAAGACATTCCTTGTTTTCAGATTTCCTCTGTAATAGCCATAGAATTCTCTAAAATGTCTAGTGTTTGATGGGGTACTTGGGTGGCTCAGTCAGTTAAGCATCTGACGTTTGATTTCAGCTCAGGTCATCATCTCATGAGATCAAGCCCCACATTGGACTCTGTAGGAAATAAGCTTAGGAATTCCCCAGGCTTACACCAATGGGTTAACAAGGCATAAAGAAGTACAAAACCATAAGATGCTCTCACCCAAGTTTGGGTAAACAAGATTAGCACCCCAGAATAGGGAGGTACAAAGGCTCTGCACCCCCCAGAATAGAGAGGGAGGAGCAAAGGCTCCAGAATAGAGAGGGGCACAAAGGCACCCAATACAAAGGTATATGAGGTAAGCAAGTTTAGTCGTTCAGGGTGGAAGTGCCCCCCAATTTAGTACTTTAGCAGAAAGCTGCTTTCCCAGAAGGTAAAGACCAAGTCAGGCAAACAGATAAATTGGACTATAGACCACTGCACTGCAGGCGAAGCACCCCAGAATGGAGATGGTTAACAAAAGGTGCCTTGTTAACCCTGAGATTATTTCCCCTATCGGTCTTATCCCCTCGGCTAGCTAAGATAAACAGACATGGCACCTCCTATCTGCTGTTAACAACCATCTGCCCATCTGCTCGGCGCCAGGATTTTGTTTTATATTGACCCAAACCCAAACCCCTTATATCTTCAAAACCCCCTTTTCCCTCACATCCGCAAGTTAATGTTCCCAGTTTCTTTGTCTCTTTGTACATGCCCATCACATTTATAATCCTTCTGATCTTAATAAACAGGGCAAGGACCCTTATTCGGGGCTCTCGTCTTCTCCTGGACATTAGCCATCTCTTGTTTTTCATCCTCTATCCTGCTCTTTTGCTGGCCCAAAGAGAACTTTAGAGTTAGAGTCCTACAACAGGGCTCTAAGCTGACAGCGCAGAGCCTGCTTGGGATTTTCTCTCTCTCTCTCTCTCTGCCCCTCCATCATTCATGCTCTGTCTCTCAAAACTAAACATTTAAAAATAAACATAAATAAATATCTACTTTTTGAGCATAACCATGATACCAAAAACAGACAGTACAAAAAAGAAAACTATAGGCCAATATCCCTGATGAACATATATGTAAAAATCTTCAACAAAGTAATTAGCAAACCACATTCAATAATACATTAAAAAGCTCGTTCACTATGATAAAGTAGAATTTATTCAGGGGATGCAGGAATGGTTCAATACTTGCAAATCAATCAACACGATACACTACATTAATAAAGATAAAGGATAAAAATCATATGATCATCTCAATATATGCAAAAAGAGCACTTGTCAAAATTCAACATCTGTTCATGATAAAAACTCTTAAAGTGAATTTAGAGGGAATATACTCAACATAATAAAGACCATTTATGGCAAATACACAGGTAACATCATCCTTAATGCTGAAAAATGGAGAACTTTTCCTTTAAGATCAGGAATAAGACAAGAATGTCCACTCTCACCACTTTTATTCAACACAGTACTGGAAGTCTTAGCTACAGTAATAAGACAAGAAAAAGAGGGGCGCCTGGGTGGCTCAGTTGGTTGAGAGGCCGACTTCGGCTCAGGTCATGATCTCGCAGTCCGTGAGTTCGAGCCCCGCGTCGGGCTCTGTGCTGACAGCTCAGAGCCTGGAGCCTGCTTCAGATTCTGTGTCTCCCTCTCTCTCTGACCCTCCCCCGTTCATGCTCTGTCTCTCTCTGTCTCAAAAATAAAATAAACGTTAAAAAATTAAAAAAAAAAAAGACAAGAAAAAGAAAAAAAAGGCATCCAAACTAGTAAGGAAGAAGTTAATCTGTCACTTTTTGCCGATGACATAATATCATACATGGAAAATCCTGAAGATTCCACCAAAATCTGTTAGAATAAGTGAACTTAGTAAAGTTGTAGGATACAAAATTAACACAGAAATCTGTTGCATTTCTATATACCAATAAAAGAATAGCAGAAAGTGAAATTCAGAAAACAATTCCATTTAAAATTGCACCAAATAGAAGGAAATACCTGGGAATAAATTTGACCAAAGGGGCAAAAGATCTATACTCTGAAAACCCTAAGACACTGAAAAAGAAAACTGAAGATGATACAAACAAATGGAAAGATATTCCATACTCATGGATTGGAAGAACAAACATTGTTAAAATATCCATACTACTGAAAGCAATTCCATTCAATGTAATTCTTATCAATATCAACAGCATTTTTCACTAAACCAGAATACTAAAATTTGTATGGAAAAACAGAAGACCACAAATAGCCAAAACAATCTTGAGAAAGAACAAAAAAACTACAGATATCAAAATCCCACATTTCAAGGTATACTACAGACCCGTTATAATCAAAATAGACACCTAGATCAATGGAACAAAACAGAGTTCAGAAATAACACCACACATATATGGTCATGTAATTTATGACAAAAGAGGCAAGAACACACAATGGGGAAAAGATAGTCTCTTCAATAAATGGTGCTGGGAAAACTGGACCGCTACATGCATAAGAATGAAACTAGACCGCTTTCTTACACTTTACACAAATATTAACTCAAAATAGATTAAATGCCTAAATGTGAGGCCTGAAACCTATAAGTACTAGAAGAAAACATAGGTAAGTAGTCTCTTTGACATCAATCTTAGAAACATATTTCTAGATATGTCTTCTTAAGCAAGGGAAACAAAAGCAGAAATAAACTATTGGGAGAATACAGAAATAAAATGCTTTTGGGTGCCTGGGTTGCTCAGTTGGTTAAGCATCCAACTCTTGATTTCGGTTCAAGTAATGATCACACAGTTCATAAGATCAAGCCCAACATCAGGCTCTATTCTGATAGCACGGGGCCTGCTTGGGATGTTCACTCTCTCTCTCTCTCTCTCTCTCTCTCAAAATAAATAAACATTTTTTTAAAAAAGCTTTTGCACAGTGAATAAAACCATCAACAGAATTAAAAGACAACCTACTGAATGGGAGAAGATATTTGCAAATGATATATCCTATAAGGAGTTAATATCCAAAATATATATTAAAAAAAAACTTGTACAACACACACACACACACAACACACACACACACACACACAACACACACACACACAACACACACACCAAATAATCCAATTTTAAAATGGGCAGAGGACCTGAACAGGTGTTTTTCCAAAAAAGACATACAGATGGCCAACAGACACCTGAAAGCATGCTCAAATCACTAATCATCAGGGAAATGCAAATCAAACCCACAATGAGATATCACCTTACACCTGTCAGAATGGCTAGTATCAAAAAGACAAAAAATAACAAGTCTGGCAAGAATGTGGAGGAAAATAAACCCTTGAACACTGTTGGTGGGGATGTAAACTGGTGCAGCCACTATGGAAAACATTATGGACATTCCTCAAAAAATTAAAAATAAGAATATCATATGATCCAATAATTCTTCCTTTGGGTATTTATCCAAAGAAAATGCAAACACTAATTCAAAAACATATGTGGTCCTATGCTTATTGCAGCATTATGTACAATAGCCAAGATATGGAAGCAATCTAAGTGTCCAATGATAGATGAATGGATAAAGAAGAAGTGGTATATATATATGCGATGGAATATTACTCAGCCATAAAAAAGAATGAGATCTTGCCATTTGTAACAACATGGATGGACCTAGACGGTATTATACTAAGGGAAATAAGCCAGGCAGAGAAAGACAACTACCATGTAATTTCCATGTGTGGAATCTAAAAAACAAAACAAACAAAGAAAGACTTAAATACAAAGAACAAACCAGTGGTTGCTAGAGAGGAGTTGGGAAAGGAATGGGTAAAACAAATAAAGGGGATTAAGAGGTACAAACTTCCAGTTATAGAATAAATTAAGTCATGAAGATGCAAAGTATAGCATAGGGAATATAGTAAATAATATCATAATAACATTGTATGGTAACAGATAGTGCCAACACTGTTTTGTGAGTCATGTATAGAAATGTTGAATCAATATGTTATACATCTGAAGCTAATATAACAATGTATGCAACAATATAACAATATATGTTAATTAAACTCAAAAATTTTTAAAGCAGAAACAGACCCATAAATACAGAGAACGAACTGGTGGTTTTCAGAGGGGAAGGGAGTGGGGGCATGGGCAAAATGGGTGAAGGGGATTGAGAGGTATAGACTCCCATTCATTCCAATTATCGAATGAGTACGTCATGGGGATGAAATGTTCGGCAGAGGGAATATAGTGAATGGTATTGTAATAGCATTGTATACTGACAGATGGTAGCTACAATTTGTGGTGAACTATATAACATACAGTTGTCAAATCACTATGTTGTACACCTGAAACCAATATAGCATCGTGTGTCAACCAAACTTCAAGAAAAATAAAATGTCTAGGATTTGTTTCCTGGCCTATGCATGGCCTACAATAATAAAGCTCAATTTCTTCCTTCTTTCCTCTTCCTTCCCTCTTCTCTCTTTTCTTCCTTTTTCCTTTCTTAATTTCTTTTATAATAACTCAGTTCACTAGATGGAGTGCAGCAAGGCAGTTGTCTGTACAGGGGTTCAGAGGATACTAGAGTCTGGGGTTGGGGGAGAAGGGCTTTCAAGCAACAGTGGGGGTGGTAGTAGCAGCCTTGTACAAAGCCCAAGCAGAGTGGAGAGGACATATACATAAGTATTTATCCAATAATAATACATTGGGGATAATGGGGATCAGTTCTCACTGTCAGATAGGAGTTACAAATACAGAAAGGGAGAAAAGTAGTAATAACTCTAGGATTTTGAATTGGAATTGGTTGTATCTGTGTGAACTCTTAACACAGAGGAAAGAGTTATGGTGATACAGATGTGTGTGTGTGTGTGTGTGTGTGTGTGTGTGTGTGTGTGTGTGCGTGTGTGAATTCTCCAGCTTCATCCACAGAGAGCAAAGAGAGCCTGAAACAATGACATCCCACTAGCAATGAGAACAACTAGCACTCATATCATGTTTTCTTAATACCATTCTCCATTAAAAGGAACCAAGTCTCCTTAAAGAAATGGCTGGTTTCAGAGCTAAGGCAGGAAAAATACAAGAGTTGCCTGGAACATACCTTGTTATGACAGCAAGAAAGTTTTCAAAGAATGATAGGAATATGCCAAAAGGACAGAGAAAACAAACCAAGGGAGTTTAAAGAGACCTAAAGAGACCTAAATGTTATGTGGATGGGATCACAACTAAATGTAATGTGGATGGGATCTTGGAAGAGAAAAAGGATGTTAGGGTTAAACCAGTGCAATGTGAGTAAAGTATGAAGTTTAGTTAACGGTAAAGTACCAATGTTGGTTCCTTAGTTATGACTAAAGTATCATAGAAATAGAAGATGTTAACAAAGGGGGAACTAGGTTAGGAATATGCAAGGAACTCTATAGAACCATTCTAAGATCTGTAAAAGCATAGAAGCCAGTTTTAAGGGCTCCCATTGGTCATGATTTTATCAATGCACTGAATAAAATAGATACCCTTAAGTCTATGCTGATACACTAAATAGAAGCAAACACTTTGCCTTACAGTAGAATGCCAACTAATAATGTAACAGGAATGGTAGAATTTAAAAAGCCCTGTATTTAGCAATCATTATCGTAATTATTCATTTAGCAAAAAAATATCAATAGATGCTAGAACTAGTGGGTGAAAGTTGATAAGGAATGGGATATTTATTTACATTCCAAATTACCTACCACAAAAAAACCAATTTGTTAAAAAAGAGAGTGCTAAACTTGGCAGGTATCCCTTAATCAAATGAACAAAATTAACATGACTAGTAATGGAACAAATTGAATTGTGTACCACCTGATAGGAGGATTGCAAGGAACATAGCATCCCACCTGTGATATTCCTGACAAAAAATATGTTAATGGAATTTTATGATGAGGAAAAATCTGACAAATCCAAATGGAAGGACTGAAATCAAGGGTGTCAGCCATGGAAGTTAAGTAAATGCTGAAGACTGTTCCAGGTTGAAGGATATTAATGAGATAATGGCAACTAAATGTAACACATTATTATAGATTTGGATCCTTTTGCTTAGAAGGACATCATTGGGACAACTAGAAAAATCTGAATTGAGTCTTTTAATTGTATAGTAACAATGAATCAATATTAATTTTCTGATTTTGGTGATTATATTGTGGTTTTATGGGAGAATATCCTTATTCATAAGGTATCATATCCTAAAGTATTCAGAATTGATAAGGCATTTGTCAGCACCTTGCTTCCTTTTAGTTCTGGCTGGGGGTAAGGAGGACAGGAGGATATATATTTTTTAATTTTTTAATGTTTATTTATTTTTGAGAGAGTGAGAGTGCAAGCAGGGGAGGGGAAGAGAGAGAGGGAGACACAAAATCTGAAACACATTCCAGGCTATGACCTGTTAGCACACAGCCAGACATGGGGCTCAAACTCACAAACTGTGAGATCATGACCTGAGCTAAAATCAGACATGTAACCAATTGAGCCACCCAGGCACCCCAGGATATTTTTTAACATTCTTGAATCTTCTCTGCAAGTTTGAAATAATTCCACATAAAAAAAAATATCTTAAGTATTATTTTAAAAGACTCAGATCACAGATCCTTGCTGCTTAGAATCTTGCTCTTTGTGTTTGCCTCTGGGGACTTATTTTACAGCTTTACATTTTTAAAAGGTTTTTAAAATATTTTTGCTAGCATTGTCATTTATTTTGTAGCTCCCTCCCCCCAAAATTTCAGGTTATGGCAGACTGGCAGTGTCCCCTGTGTTCCATTTTCCACATATTTAGTACTAGCATTCCCTTACTTTTTCACTAGACATCACCACCAAGTTAGAGACTTCATTTCCCAAGTTCCCTTACAGCACGGTGGGGCCATGTGATTAAATTCTGGTCAATGGACCATGGACAGAAATAATGGTGCCACTTCCAATTTATACTCCTTTAAAAAATGCACACTTGTTCCCCTGCCCCTTTATTCCTACTTGCTAATTGGGAAATGTTAAGAAATGGAGCAGTTGCCTTGACCCAGTGGAGGAAACCACAGGAGAACCTAGTAGAGCCACCTACTATCTTAAGACTACTTATCTCTAGACTGTTCCTTGAGAGAAAAATACACTTCTGTCTTGGTTAAGCCACTGTTATTTGATCTCTGCTAAAGCACTATCCTAACAAAATTTAAGTACAACCTGACTTGGTGGAAAGGCAAAAGAAGGAAGAATAAAGACTCAAAATCAAAATAAAACACCTTTGATGCTGGCCAAGATAGAGTAAGCTCACCACAGGATTTCTCTCTGATCCTAAGTGAAGAGAATACAAATATCAACTATCTGAAGACACTGAAAAGTAAGCAATAGCAGAGAGATTGTGTAAGGAAGTCAAAACTTGAAGAATGACTGGCATAGTGATGAATTTACTGGTGAATTTATTCCTCCTCTTGCTTTGACCTAAGGGCAAATCTTTCTATCCAGAGAACCAGGAAAAAGGTCCCTTGTGAGCTGGACAATATGAAGAGAATGCCCTTTGTTCCTTTTTTTTGTGCCTCCTTGGCGTGCCCCAAGGCCAGCAGCAGTCATGAAGCTGTGCACGGGTGGCAGCAGCAGCAGTAGTGGTGGTGACATTGAAAACACCTAAGACCCGGAGAGACCCTGTCCTCGTGGCCAGAGAAACCAGGAAAACAGACCCCTGTGGTCAGAAGAATGGGAATAATATCTGTTATTTTATTCTGTCTTGTCCCTCACTGCTTTGCTCCAAGCTCAGCCCATTCATGTGGAACTTTGAGACATCACAACGAGCCAAAACTCTGGGAAAAAAAAAATCATGGCTTTATAGCTAGAGGACTGGGAATAGGGGACTAAAGAATGAGGGAGAATTTCTAGTAAGAGAGCTGGAGAAAGTAATCTAATTCTATGTATGAGTCAATACAAATCTCAAGTTTACTCCCCAATTGCACATGTGAAAACACAACCTTTGAGAATTGAATTGACATCATAGCTATTATCTACAGAAAGAAAGAACTTATATTCTTGGGACACCTGGGGGGTTCAGTCAGTTAAATGTCCAACTCTTGATTTCAGTTTATGAGATCAAGCTCTTCATTGGGCTCTGTGGTGACAGCATAGAGTCTGCTTGGAAACTCTCTCTCCCTCTTTCTGCCCCTCCCCTGCTCATGCTTGCTCTCTTTCTCAAAATAAATAAACTTAAAAACATTTTTTTAATGTTTATTTATTTTGACAGAGAGAGAGAGAGAGAGACAGAGCATGAGCAGGGGAGGGGCAGAGAGAGGAGACACAATCGAAGCTGGCTCCAGGCCCTGAGCTGTCACTACAGAGCCCCACGCAGGTCTCAAACTCACAGACCAGGAGATCATGACCTGAGCCAAAGTCAGATGCTCAACCAACTGAGCCACCCAGGCGCCCCTAAATAAGATAACTTAAAAACAAAAAAGGAACTTGTATTATGAACATCAAGATCTAGCTTGCGTTAAAAAAAAAAAATCAACACTTTCCAGATGATTTTAACAGGATCCAGAGTTTCACAATATTCCAAATGCCCAAGGGAGAGGGGCCAACATGGCAGAGAAGTAAGGGGATCCGTACTTCCCGTGTCTCCCAAAGAAGGGCTGAAGCCAAAGGACTTTGAACCCCAAGAGTCTGGGAGGAAAAGAGACTGAGTCTACCTGGGAGAAACTGGGACAACCTGATGGGCTATAGGTGGGTGAATGCGAAGTGGGGGAGATAAAACGGGAAGTATAGGCACAGAGGGGAGGGATCCACTTCTGTGCAGAGACAAAGAAGAGAAAGCGCAGCTGGGGAAGCATAGGACTGTATCTGGACTAGAGAAAAAAACCTCAGACCGGAAGGGAGAGAGATCCCATCTCTAACTCCAGGTTAGAGGATCTCTAACTGCAGATCCCATCTTCCGACTGGGGCTGGCTGCCCTGTTGGGTGCATCCAGGGAGGAGGGGAGCCACCTTCGGTTCAGTGGTAGATCAGGGGCACAGTCTGAAGCAGCAGAAGCAGGTCCCCTCCCCTGAAGTGCTGCAGCACAGGGCAAAACCAGCCAGGACCGCATATCGGAAGGTGCTTCCCCAGTACCGGGGAGCATGAAGTGGGAGTTTAATTCCCAGCCACGCACCGGGGCAAAGGAGTTGGCTAAGACAGATAGCCTCCTCTGCATCCACGGCACATTGAGGATGGCTCCAAAGGAGTGATTTGGGACACCCGGTTGTGGAGGAAAGAGTGGGATGTCGCATTTTTCTTGCCACCACCACCAAGGCAGGGCCTTAGGGATTGATAAGCAAGGCCCACGGTGGAGGTTGGACCAGCCTACACCCCACTGCACTGGGTAACTGCATAATCTACTGGAGCAGGATAGACACTATGGACCCAGACACCCCCCCGCCCCAGACCAGCGCTGCTTCATTGCCTGGATTAATTCTAGGACAATTCTTGCTATATAGATATATTCTCCCTTCCATTTCTCTTTCCTATCTCTTCCCTCCTGTAGGCTGGTTACTCTGGTTATTGGTTTGTTTAAACAGACATATTTAATCCATTCTCTTAATACATGTTCTACACCTCCTTCTTTACATTCCTTTCTCTCTCTCTGGAATAATCAAGCCATATAGTTTCACTGTCTGGGCAACTTTATCTTCATTTCCTTTTCCCCTTTCTCTCTCTCTGGATTAAACCTTTTAGTCTCTCTGCCTGGTCAATGTTTATTTTTTCTTTTTCCCCACCCCTGTCATTTCTCTGTTTATATGTGCTCTTCCATCAGCACCGCCTCCACCCTGTTCTTTACTTGTAGCTGGTGTTTCTGGATTTTTTGCTTTTGGATTGTTTTTAGTTTTTCTTTTTTTGTTTGTTTGTTTGTTTGTTTTATTTGTTTGTGTGTTGGCATGTTTTTATTCCTATTTGTCTGTCTGCTTCTTTTCCTTTCCAAGGCTACTTCAAGGAACAAATCAAAGCAAACCTGGTGGAGTGTCCAAAAAATTACTATGAGTAGGGAAATAAAATAACCAAAGTCACAACAACAGAGAGCAAGTAACACTCTCCAAAAAACACCTCCTGAAGGGCCAGGCCCTGGACAGTGTATTTTTTAATTTTTTTTAATGTTTTTATTTATTTTTGAGACAGAGAGACAGAGCATGAGCAGAGGAGGGGCAGAGAGAGAGGGAGACACAGAATCCGAAGGAGGCTCCAGGCTCTGAGCTGTCAGCACAGAGCCTGACACAGGGCTCGAACTCACAGACCATGAGATCATAACCTGAGCCAAAGTCGGAAGCTCAACCGACTGAGCCACCCAGGCACCTTGACCCCTGTTTAATATAGCAGTGCTCGCAGGTGCAGAGCACATAACAAGCTTTTCAAACTCATAAGGGACAGAAAACTAGCCAAAATGATGAAACAGCAGAATTCTCCTAATAGAATTCCAGGAAAAAGTCACAACCAAAGAATTGATAAAAACAGATATAAGCAACATAAATGAACAAGAATTTAGCATAATAGTCATAAAATTAATTACTTGGCTTGAAAAAAGCATAGAAGACAGCAGAGAATCTACTGCTACAGAGATCAAGGGACTAAAAAATAGTCATGATGAATTTAAAAAATGCTATAAATGAGGTGCAAAATAAAATAGAGGTGGCCATAGTGCGGATGGGAGAGGCAGAGGGAAGAATAGGTGAATTAGAAGATAAAATTATGGAAAAAGAGGAAGTTGAGAAAAAGAGATTTAAAAAATCCAAGATCATGAGGGGAGAATTAGAGAACTAAGTGATTCAATCAAATGGAACAATATCCATATCACAGGAATTCCAGAAGAAGAAAAGAGAGAGAAAGGGGCTGAACGTGTACTTGAACTAATCACGGCTGAGAACTTCCCTGATCTAGAAAATAGGCATTGAAATCCAAGAGGCACAGAGAACTCCCTTCAGACATAACTTGAATCGATCTTCTGCATGAGATATCATAGTAAAACTGGCAAACTACAAGGATAAAAAAGAATTCTGAAAGCAGCTAGGGATAAACGGGCCTTAACATGCAAAGGTAGACACATAAGGGTAGTAGCAGACCAATCTACTGAAACTTGGCAGGCCAGAAAGGAATGGCAGGAAATCTTCAATGTGATTAACAGGAAAAATATGCAGCCAAGAATCCTTTATCCAGCAAGTCTGTCATTCAGAATAGAAGGAGAGATAAAGCTTTTCCCAAACAAAAACTGAAGGAATTCATCATCACTAAACCAGGCTTACAAGAGATCCTAAGGGGGACTCTGTGAATGAAATGTTGCAAGGACCACAAAGTACCAGAGACATCACTACAAGCATGAGACCTGCAGACATCACAATGACTCTAAACCCAGATTTTTCAATAATAACACTGAATGTAAATGGACTAAATGCTCCAATTAAAAGACATAGAGTATCAGAATGCATAAAAAAAAGACCCATCTATTTTCTGTCTATAGAAGACTCGTTTTAGACCTGAGGACACCTTCAGATTGAAAGTGAGGGGACAGAGAACTATCTATCATGCTACTGGAAGTCAAAAGAAAGCTGAGGTAGCCATACTTATATCAAACAAACTAGACTTTAAATTAAAGGCTGTAACAAGAGATGAAGAAAGGCATTATATAATAATTACAGGGTCTATCCATCAGGAAGAACTAACAATTATAAATGTCTATGCACCGAATTCAGATGCACTCAAATATATAAAACAATCACAAACATAAACAATTTTATTGATAAGAATGTGTTCGATGCAGGGGACTTTAATACTCCACTTACAACGATAGACAGATCACCTAGACAGAGAATCAGTAATGAAACAATGGCCCTCAACAATACATTGGACCAGATGGACTTGACAGATATATTTAGAACTCTACATCCCAAAGCAGCAGAATATACTTTCTTCTTGAGTGCACATGGAACATTCTTCAGGATAGATCACATACTGGGCCACAAAACAACCCTCAATAAACACAAAAGAATTGAGAACATACCATGCACACTTTCAGATCACAATGCTATGAAACTTGAAATCAACCACAGGAAAAAATCTGGAAAACCTCAAAAAGCATGGAGGTCAAAGAACATCCTACTAAAGAATGAATGGGTCAACCAGGCAATTAGAGAAGAAATTTTAAAATATGTGGAAACAAATGAAAATGAAAATACAACAATCCAAACCCTTTGGAATGCAGAAAAGACAGTCCTAAGAGGAAAATACATTGCAATCCAGGCATATCTCAAGAAACAAGAAAAATGCCAAATATAAAATCTAACAGCACACCTAAAGGAACCAGAAGCAGAACAGCAAAGAAACCCCAAACCCAGCCAAAGAGGAGAAATAATAAAGATCAGAGCAGAAATAAACAATATAAAATCCAAAAAAAAAATAAATAAAATTTTGATAAACCTCTAGCCAGGCTTCTCAAAAAGACAGAGGACCCAAATTGATAAAATCATGAATACAAATGGATTTACTACAGTCAATCTCTCAGAAATACAAGCAATCATTAGGGAATACTATGAAAAATTATATGCCAACAAACTGAACAACCTGGAAGAAATGGACAAATTCCTAAATACCCACAAACTTCCAAAACTTAAATGGGAAGAAATATAAAATTTGAACAGACCCATAACTAGTGAAGAAATTGAATCAGTTATCAAAAATCTCCCAGCAAATGAGTCCTGGACCAGATGGCTTCCCTGGGGAATTCTACCAGACCTTTAAAGCAGAGTTAATACCTATTATTCTCAAGCTGTTCTAAAAAATAGAAATGGAAGGAAAACGTCTGGACTCATTCTATGAAGCCAGCATTACTTTGATTCCCAAACCAGACAGAGACCCAGCAAAAAAAGAGAACTACAGACCAATATCCCTGATGAATATGGATGCAAAAATTCTCAACAAGATACTAGCAAATAGAATTCAACAGCATATATATAAAAAGAATTATTCACCATGATCAAGTGGGATTCATTCCTGGGATGCAGGGCTGGTTCAATATTCGCAAATCAATCAATGTGATGCATCACATTCATAAAAAAAAGAACCATATGATCATGTCAATAGATGCAGAAAAAGCATATGACAAAATACAGTATCCTTTAATAAAAACCCTCAAGAAAGTCAGGACAGAAGGAACATAACTAAACATCATAAAAGCCATTTATGAAAAGCCCACAGCTAATATCATCCTCAGTGGGGAAAAACTGAGAGCTTTCCCCCTGAGATCAGGAACATGACAGGGATGTCCACTCTCCAGCTATTGTTTAACAGTGTTGGAAATTGTAGCATCGGCAATCAGACAATTAAAATGAAATAAAAGACATCCAAATTGGCAAAGATGAAGTCAAACTTTCACTTTTTGCAGATGACATGATACTCTACATGGAAAACCCAACAGACTCCACCAAAAGTCTGCTAGAACTGATACATGAAATCAGCAAAGTTGCAGGGTACAAAATCAATGTACAGAAATCGGTTGCATTTTTATACACCAATAATGAAGCAACAGAAAGAGAAATAAAGAAACTGGTCCCATTCACAATTGCACCAAGAACCATAAAATAGCTAGGAATAAACCTAACCAAAGATGTAAAAGATCTATATGCTGAAAACTATAGAAAGCTTCTGAAAGAAATTGAAGAAGACACAAAAAAATGGAAAAACATCCCATGCTCATGGATTGGAAGAATAAATATTGTTAAAATGTCAATACTACCCAAAGCAATCTACACATTCAATGCAATCCCAATCAAAATTGCACCAGCATTCTTCTTCAAGCTAGAACAAACAATCCTAAAATTTGTATGGAACCTCAAAAGATCCTGAATAGCCAGAGTAGTATTGAAAAAGAAAACCAAAGCATGAGGCATCACAATCCCAGACTTTACCTCTACTACAAAACTATAATCATCAAGACAACATGGTATTGGCACAAAAACAGACACATAGACCAATAGAATAGAATAGACAACCCAGAATTGGACCCACAAATGTATGTCCAACTAATCTTTGACAAAGCAGGAAAGAGTATCCAATGGAAAAGACTGTCTCTTTAGCAAATGGTGCTGGGAGAACTGGACAGCAACATGCAGAAGAATGAAACTAGACCACTTTCTTACGACATACACAAAAATGAAATCAAAATGGATAAAGGACCTGAATGTGAGACAGATAATGTGTGAAGATAAAAAGCTTCTGCACTGCAATGGAAACAATCAACAAAACTAAAAGGCAACTGACTGAATGGGAAAAGATATTTGCAAATGACATATAGGATAAAGGGCTAGTAACCAAAACCTATAAAGAACTCACCAAACTCAACACCTGAAAACCAAATAATCCAGTGAAGAAATGGGCAGAAGACATGAGTAGACACTTTTCTAAAGAAGACATCCAGATGGCCAACAGACACATGAAAAGATGCTCAACATCACTCCTCATCAGGGAAATACAAATCAAAACTGCAATGAGATACCACCTCATGCCAGTCAGAGTGGCTAAAATGAACAAATCAGGAGACTACAGATGCTGGCAAGGATGTGGAGAAACGGGAAGCCTCTTGCACTGTTGGTGGGAATGCAAACTGGTGCAGCCGCTCTGGAAAGCAGTATGGAGTTTCCTCAAAAAATTAAAAATAGAACTGCCATATGACCCAGCAATAGCACTGCTAGGAATTTACCCAAGGGATACAGGAGTTATGATGCATAGGGGAACATGTACCCCAATGTTTATAGCAAGGCTTTCAACAATTGCCAAATTATGGAAAGAGCCTAAATGTCCATCAACTGACGAATGGATAAAGAAGATGTGGTTTATATATATAATGGAATACTACTTGGCAATGAGAAAGAATGAAATCTGGCCATTTGCAGCAACATGGATGGAACTGGAGGGTATGATCCTAAGTGAAATAAGTCAGTCAGAGAAAGACAGATACCATATGTTTTCACTCATGTAGATCTTGAGAAACTTAACAGAAGACCATGGTGGAGGGAAAGGAGAAAAAGAAAAAGTTACAGAGAGGGAGGGAGGCAAACCATAAGAGACTCTTAGATACTGAGAACAAGCTGAGGGTTGATGGGGGGTGGGGGAAAGGGTAAAGTGGGTGATGGGCATTAAGGAGGGCACTTGTTGGGATGAGCACTGGGTATTGTATGGAGACCAGTTTGAAAATAAATTATATTTTTAAAAATGTCCAAGATACAATACAAAACTATTCAACATACCAAGAAAATGTAACTTATTTTCAAGGAAAAAGACAACAAATGCCAACCCAAGATCACCTCAATATTGAAATCCTCAGATAAAGTCCTTAAAGCAGATATTATAACCATAATCCATGAGGTAAAAGTAAAGATTATGAAATAAATGAAAAGATAGAAGTTCTCAGGAGAAACAGAAAATATTTTTTAAAAAAGGAAATTTTAGAACTGAAAAAATATAATGCAAAATTCACTGTGGATTCAACAACACAACATAGATGATGAAGAAGAGAATCTGTGAATTTGAAGATAAATTAACAGAAATTATCCCATCTGAAAAATAGAGAAAAAATGGTAAAAATAATAATTAATAAAGCCTTCAAGATCTGTGGGGATATATCAAAGGTTTAAAATACATTTCATTGGACTCCCAAAGGACAAGAGATAGGTACAGAACAAAAATGTGAATAATGGATAAATCCTTCCCAAATTTGTTAAAAGACAAACATTTAAAGAGTTGAGAAATTCAGTAAACGAAGAATAAACCCAAACACACCAAAGATATATTATAATAAAATTCTAAAAATCAAAAATAAAGAAAAAATCTTGAAAGCAGCCAGATAAAGACACATTACATAAATGGAGAACAATGATTCTGAAGGCTGAATTTTTCATCAGAAATCATGGAACCAGAAACAATAGAATGAAGTCCATTCAAAATGCTATTTCCAGCAAAATGCCCTTCAGGTACAATGGCAAAATAAAGACACTCTAGGATGAATGAAAAACAAAATATACACTGTTATACACTGAATTGTTACCCCTCCAAATTCATGTGTCCAAGTCCTAACATCCAGTGCTTCAGAATGTGACTAGACATAGGATCTTTAAAGAGGTTAAGTTAAATTAAGTTAAAATGAGGACAGTAGAGTGGGCCCTAATCCAGTAGAACTGATGTCCTTAATAAAGGAGGAAATTAGGACACAGACACAAACTCAAAGCAAGCAAAAGATAGAAAATAACAAAGAGTAGAAATCGATCACATTGAAAAAACACAAATTGAGAAAAACTAATGGAATCAAAAGCTGGTTCTTTGAAAGACCAATATATTTTTTAAAACTTCTAGCCAGACTGACCAAGAAAAAAAAGAAGACAAAAATTACTTACATTGAGAATCAAAGAGGGAATTTCACTACAAACACCACAGACATGAAAACAATAGGGAAAACTAACAATCGTATGCCCATAAATTCAACAATAGCTGAAAGTCCTTGATATGTCTTCCCAAAATTAAATTCATCATTTTAACCCTCCCAGCAAAGAAGACTCCAGGCCTGGATGGTTTCATTACTCAATTCTCCAAGTATGTAAGAAAGGACACCAATTATATACAATATCTTCCAGAAAATAGAAGAAAAGGGAACACTTCTCAACTCCTTTTATAAGGTCATCATTGCCCTGATATCAAAACTTAAGGAAAACTCTACAAAAAATAATGTTACAAAATATGATCAGAATATTACAAGAAACCCATAACAAGCCTTTAACACATGACTTGTGAAACATCCTTCTCCACATCCTATCCCGCTATAATCCTGCAAAACCAAACCTAACTAAACCCCCAAGAAAGCCTTCAGGTACATGTATACAGCTAAGACCCAAGGGAAAAATGCCAGGAACTTCAAGTATCTTACTGTATATCCCCTGATGCAGGGCTTGATGCGTGGAGTGGAGCTTGGGCTGAATTTTAGATCCCATTCACCCTGTTGTAAGCTAAACAATGGTCCCCTCAAACACCCATATCCTAATTCCTGGAACATGTGCATGTTATCTTCTATGACAATTAGGATTCTGCAAATGTAATTAAGGATCTTGAGAGGGGGGAGTTATTCTGTAGTATCAGGTGAGCCCTGAAGGTAATCACAACTGTGTTTTTTAGAGAGAGTCAGAGGGAGATTTGACTGGTGGAGAAGTGAAGGCAATGTAACAGAAGCAGAAAGACATTTGCGGATGCTACACTGCTAGCTTGGAGGATGGAGGAAAGGCCATGAGTCAAGGAATGTAAAGATGGGCTCTAGAAGCTAGAAAGGGCAAGGAAAAGGATTGTTCTCTCAGAGCCTTCAAAGGAACCAGCTCTCCCAACACTTTGACTTTAGCCCAGTGAGACTGATTTCACACTTCCGACCTCCAGAGCTGTAAAAGAATACATTTATATTGTTGTGAGCAACTAGGTTTGTGATAATCTGTCACAGCAGCAATAGAAAACTGGGAACTGGGAACCTTTGTACACAGCCCAATCTGCAGACCAAGATGGCCTGTGGGTAGTCCACTTCCCCTTCTACACACAAACTAGTAAATTAAGACACAGGCTGCAACTGGTTAGCATTTCTTCTTTCTTTATAGTTCTAAGGCCTCCCCCAGCCTGCAGCCTAGGCAGTGGGGCATATATTTTCATTTGTTCTATCTCTGGCTTCTTTCTCTCTGATCCTCACATGTATTGGAAGTAAAGTTCTTTTGGCGGGGAGGAGGCATGAGGCAAACAGCTACCTGCTTTTCTTGGGATACCTCAGAAGAAGGACATCTGGTTATGACAAGATAGGACCTAAGCATTCCTCAGTCTCCTGGCTGAATGCTATTTTAACACCATCTTAACCACTAATGAATTCTAGCAAACTACACATTACTATAAGAGCACAGTAGAGAGAATTATATTAAAAGTGTGTTTGTCATATAGAAAACGATTTACATTAGTGGATTTTTAAATCACTTTTGTCTAATCAGAATTTTTACTGAAATAAAAAAGAAATTATCAGAATGCATTGCAGATGGATGGGGTAAGCAGAGCTCTAAAAGACTTTTGTCTCAATTATATGTGTGAACACAGGTTCTGTGTTGCAATATGAAATATATATTTCTTTTAGTGAGTCTTGGAAGGGTTTGAAAAATAATGGAGCATGTGCTTTCTGATAGCTATCCCAACTTTCACCTCACTGTTCTTGTGAAAATCCAAAGAGAAAGACAAAAATAGACATAGTTCTCTAAAACTGAAAGGGCCTTTTCAAGAAGCAAAGTCCTTCACTTTACTCACTTCTGATAGCTTGAGCTCGTAATGATACTGAAGGAAAGCTATCCAGAGCAGGGGTGCTTAACTTGTGGTCCAGGTGGTCTAGGAAACCTCTGATTGCAAGCAAAATGTTGTATATGAAAAGGGACATATTTTTAGGAAAGGGTCCATATTTATCAAGGATACCCAAGAGAGTCTACAATTGTCCAAGACATTAAAAACCATTGAAACTGGGAAACTTTTGATAGGTTAAACCTTTTTAATTTTTTTTTAATGTTTATTCATTCTCGAGACACAGAGCACAAGCAGGAGAGAAGCAGAGAGAGAGGGAGTCACAGAATCTGAAGCAGGCTCCAGGCTCTGAGCTGTCAGCACAGAGCCCGATATGGGGTTCGAACCCATGAATCACAAGATCATGACCTGAGCCGAAGTCGGACGCTTAACTGACTGAGCCACCCAGGCGACCCATTGATAGGTTAAATCTTGTCTGGCAGTGCCATAATTCTGGGAATGACAGAACTTGATGATAGTAATTCAAATTGATTTAGGAAAAGACATTCTTACTGAGTCTGGCCTAATAACAGGGTTGGACTCATATAAGATTAGCAGTTTAGGTCAATTAAGAAGATATAAAATTATGAAGAATTTTTCTTAAAAAAAACTACATTCTCTATCATATGAAGTCATCTGTGTTAATTCCTGGCTGTAATAAAGTTTGAGGCTTAAAATGGTTTCATAACCTAACTCATATAACCACGTCTCCACCTTAGCCTTGATAGAACAGAAACACAGGGCCTTGACCTCTGTTGCCATGACCCCTTGTCACTCCTCACCTAGATATTTCCTATTTATCCTTACAAACTCATTTCAGGCCTCATCTTCTCCAAAAGCTTTCCCTCTCTATGCCAGGCTAAACTGACTACAGGGGCTCCACCTTGTTCTTCCATAGCCTCCAATGCACAACACTAGTAGGTATTTACCCTGTTACAAGGAGATTCTCTAGTCAAATCTCACCTCTGCACTGCATAGTAAGTGCTCTGAAGGAAGACGGGGACTGATGAGTCTTAATCTCCAGGTCATCAAAAATTAGCTGGGTGTTTGGCACACAGTAAGAGTCAGTATCACTACCAATGGCAACAAACTATAAGTTCAGATCCTACAGTAAAAAAAAACTGTCTATGAGGTTAAATCTTCTCACCTAAACCTACAAAATTGCCTGAAGTCTGTAACAAGGCAGTATATATATATATACATATATATATATATACATATATATATATATTTTTTTTTTAAATGTATTAATACAGTGGCACCTGGGTAGCTCAATGAGTTAAATGTCCAACTTTGGCTCAGGTCATGACCTCATGGTTCCTGAGTTCAAGCCGCGCATTAGGCTTTCTGCTGTCAGCACAGAGCTGGTTTCAGATCCTCTGTCCACCTCTCTCTCTGCCCCTCCCCTGCTTGTGCATGCATGCGCTAAGATAATAAAATAATAAAAAAATATATATATATAAAAATATATAATACAACACTATTATAGTAATTTGTTACATACTAGAGACAAAAAAGTACTCCAAGGGTGTTGCAGGTATGGACTTCAGGTGAGTTAGACTGTACTTTGGGAAAGCCTATCATTTTAAATATTGATTGGTGATGATTGGACATGCATGGAATGATCTTTTGAGAAAAAGCAAGTGGCAGTGTAGGAAGCTTTGGGGGAGAGGTTCCAGACAATTCCAGTCCCTAGGAAGCATACTGGCTTCCACAGAGAAAGATAACATTAGGGCCACCTGGGTGGTTCAGTCAGTTAAGCATCCAAATCTTGGTTTCAGTTCAGGTCATAATCTCGGTTGATGAGTTCAAGCCCTGCATTGGGTTCTGTGCCGACAGCACAGAGCATGCTTAAGATTCTCTCCCTCTCTCTCTTCCCCTCCCTGCTTGAGTGCTCCCTCTCTCTCAAAAATAAATTAAAAGAAAAGATAAAGACAAAATTAGCAACAAAATTTTCCTGATATTAATTTAAAAGGTACTTTCCCTTTAACCATTCAGGGCTCAAAACATTCTTATTTTGTATCTGTGGTAAAAACAATGTGTTGGATGTCTCCCCACATATACTTTTCCCCATTTTCTAAGAAAGATGAGGCAGACAGAAAGCAAATAGTCTAAGGGACTGTATTCCTAGCTTTTGTTTTTCTGATATGTAGACCCCACTCTGCTTTGTTCATTGGTTTGCCTGAGGTAGTAGGAAGGGGGAGGGGGAGCAAGGGTAAAGGATGAAAGTGCATGAACAAAGTTTTTGGTTTAAAACACGCATACCTTAACTGGAAATCAGTCCTTTAGCAGAAAGATATTCCTCTTCCACAGCACATGCAGCTCAAGCACGGAAGCAAGGAGAGAAGGCGGCGGCACCTGGCAGGCCAGCCAGGCTCCTCCCACAGCACCCAAGTAGCCCAACAATAAACCTCTAACGGAATGCTTGACCAGAAGGGCACCAAGGCAATGATATCCCCGGAGGTCCCAACAAAGCTCCAGGTGTGTCTTCAGCTAGAAAGCTCAGAAAGCGTTGCTCTGATCACCTGCGGCAAATAACCTAATCTACCTCTAGAACGTTCGCGTATGCAGTTCCTCCGGGGAGGGAGGTAAGATTTACCATTATGCACAGTCAGTCACATAGAAAATATTTATTAGGACACTATTCATTATACATGGAAAAAAGGATAAAGTTTTCCTGTCTTATCTATGCTGCTGGGTCGGCAGCAACCCTGCGGCCAGAATGAGGCTGGGTCCCGGTCCCAGCCCCCATGGCGGCAGGGTTCTGTGGGGCGGGGGAGGAAGGTAGGTGAGGAGGCCCTGCCTATGTGAATCCAACAAGGGGTTAAAAATCAGTCTACTCCTGAAAGGACCAAAAGAACACAATAACTTTTTCCCTCCAAAGTAAAAATCAGTAGTTTCGCCATCATGCCTCCAACATTTAAAAGATAAAAATTTTCCGGAGGAAAACATAGATCCAAGAGGTGGGTTTTATGAAAAGAACCACGAGCCAGGCAGGTGCTGGTTGAATGGCCACACGTTGCTCCTGCCCTTATTGTTGATGCTCCTCTGGCACTGCTTGCAGCGCAAATATCTCTCGCACTGGTCCAGGATAAAGAGCTTGTTTGCAGACCTGAGGAGAGGCAAGGACAGGCGGTCATTATTAGGGGCTCCCTGAGTCCGTGCTGGGGCCTAGCTTAGAAGCCGGTGCCGGAGAAGTGATGCAGCAGAGAAGGCACATACCTACCATCTAGGAGCTTAATGCCTGCCTGTGAGGGCCCACCTGCCATCTCTCCCGTCCACACGGCTTCCTGCAGCTCACCCCAGCTTGGCATGTTCTGCTGTTGGCATGTCTGCTATTTCCAGTAAATATAAGACTTGGTGCCTTCACAACCGTCTGACCCCAGCGCTTCTCCCCAGCCCCACCCACCTAAACCCTCAGAAAAAACATAACTTGCCCAAGACCACACAGCCAGCAAACAGGTGTCTTCAAAGCTTTGCCATGTGGATACACTTTTATCTGTCAGGCTCTCGGGGGAAAGACAGCATTGAGAGGGAGAGCAGGCCATTAAGCTGCTGGTTAAGTTAAGCCCCAGCAGACAGTTAAGAGTAGACTTACAAGGTAAGTCTAGGAGTCCAGAGCCCTCTGGATGGTTAAGGGTAGGAGAGGGGGTGGAGACAAAGAGTAGGAGGACAAAAGGGGCTCAAAGCAGAGATGAAGGGATGGCAATAATTGATTTTGCATGTCAACAATTTTTCTTGATTATGCAGGACAGTCCCTGGTGTGTTCCCCTACCCTACCAACATTTCTACATGATTGGAATTCTGTAAAAAGGAGCATCAAGAACAGCCTTACAAGGTAAAAAAACAAATAATGTTAGCAGTGTTCAGGGGGGACCTACCTGGCTTGGTTTGGTGTTGGGATGGAGTATCATGTGCTAACTGCATTCATGGGAAGTTTGTTTTTGCTTCTGCTTTGTTTTTTTTTTTAACAGCAACCAATTCCTTCTTCCTAACCTGCTCCTGCTTGAGGCCCTGCCCACAACTTGGCTTCGGTCTTCAGGTAACAGGACATGCTCTGCCATGTCCCTGCTATGTCCCTGCCATATCCTGACACTCAGGGTTGTTTCCTATGTCTCCTCTATCCTTTATCACCACGTTGGCCAAGCAATCTTCCGAAATCCAGCAAAATCTCCCCAGCATTAATGTCACTGCCTTTTACCTGCTTTTCCCCAACATTAAGAAAATGCCCTGAGGGGCGCCTGAGTGGCTCAGTCAGGTAAGCATCCAACGTCAGCTCAGGCCATGATCTCATGGTTCATGAGTTTAAGCCCCACATTAGGCTCTGCACTGGCAATGGGTTCTCTCTTTCTTCCTCCCTCTCTGCTGCTCCCCCAGTCATGCTCTCTCACTCTCTCAAAGTAAACAAATAAATAAGCTTTAAAAAAAAAAAAAAAAAGGAAAAAGCCTTGAAATCCCAGTGCCCCTTCGTCTTCTCTAAGCCAAACAACCCCACTTCTACTTTGGAACTTCATTGCTACATCATCCCTCTTAGTCCCACTGTAACAAAATATGGGTTCTACCCATTAGAAAGACAGGTAAGAGATGCCTTAAAAGAATATCTTGGAACAGAGTTACAAACCAAGACTTATTATGACAAATTTTAACTATGGTAAAAATTAGTTGATATGTGGGAATTTAAAATATTATTTTGGTATATTCAGGATTTAATAACATGTGACTACATAGGCTTGGTCTGTTCAAGTTTTAACATACTATGAAATAATATCTTACATTTGTAAAATATTTTCTTTTTTTAAGTGTAATGTTTTTCCATCTCTTTATTTGATCACAAAATTCCTGTGTTAGCTATGTCAGGCAGGTGTTTACTTTCTTCATCTTACAAATAAAAGACAAAAAGATTAGCTGCCTTTCCAAATTTAGTGTTAATTCTCAAAGCCATGACTAGAGTCCTTGACTCTAGATTGTCAATCGGTAGCTGGGAAGAGGGGATATGGATATAATACATTTCAGGAACATGGTCTTGGGTTGGTTCTGTAACAGGCATTTCATTTTCCCAGTTGCCAATCTTACAACCCCTTGACTCTGCTCTTAAATGACCATTCTGTCAGACTTGGATGTGTCCAGATAGAAACTCCCTCTCCCTGTTTCCAGCTAGTTATTTCCAAGGAGAATTCCTACCCTCCCCCACCCCATGCTTCCCTACCCTCCACAATATGAAAATAAACTACCCTAAACAGAGGCAAAAATTAGGGCAAATATGGCAAGCATATAACACACATCCCAGCATTCTCCAATCCCATATCCATAGCAGACATTTCGAATACATCACCACAGCATTTCCTACTGAACCCAGAATTCTTTTCTCCACCAGGTTCCCTAGGTAGCCACTGCTAATCAATGGGAGTTGGCACTGGAAACCTGTGTGCCATCCCAGGATTCCAGGAAAGTAAACAAGGAGTGGAGGGGGTTTCTCTGCAAAAAACTTCTGGTTCCAATTGGGTATTACCGCTGGAAAGCCTTCTCCTCCATGTCCCGCTGTTTCTTCATTGCGGTGCTCCTTTCCCAGTCCTTCAGCAAGCTCTCGTTCATTCTCTTCACCCGCTCCATCTCAGCCTTTCTGTCTGCCAGGTGTCTGGAGACAACAGCAGAGTCTGGTTTTGTTCACAATCACAATACCAGGGAGGGCATGCACCCACCCTGGAAGCCCCATTCCTTTATGGTAGATTACCCAGAAGACATTCTGGTTTTGTTCACTACTCCTTGAAATACACTGAAAGGAATGAACATTGAGAAAAACACTAAAAATATTATAGGTCTCAAATAGTTTACTGGTCTGGGACCTTTCATCTTCAATTCTGGTTTAAATTAGCAGGATTGAAACCTTTTTCCAATGAACAAATTCAGCCTTTAAAGCCATTAATTTCCTTTGAAGCTAATTTAACTAATCCGAAGAATCATCTCAAATGGATTTCCTCTACTTTAGGTTTCTTTCCTTTTATTCCAGTCACTCAGCTGTCAGTAATCAGCCCAAATTGCTACAGGCATGTTACAAGGCAAAGTAGACAGGAATACAAATGAATGGCTAGAAACAGGGAAAGAAACAGAAGTGACTAGGCAAAACAAAATGAAATCAAGAAATATGTAACATTGTGAAGAAGGTTCAGAAAAAAAAAAAAAAGAGGAATGTCTGGTGAAAGTAAAGACATCAAAGAAGTAATTACGGTGTATCTCTCTTCAAGTACCATTTCCCAGAATTCCCAATGAAAAGTGTCTCTATTACTAGTCTCCAGACACGTAGCCACTGCTGTTGTGAATCATCTTAAACCTGGTTCAAATTATTTATTTATATGTGTCTATTTGCCAGACTGAAACTCTTACCTTCAGTTCTCATTAAAGTCTAGAAAGGACTTCACTAAATGTGCAGGTTGATTTAGCCTGCTCTGCCAGGCTTTGTGTTACAGGCAGCCACTGCCACTAGGTGTCAGGACCCTCTGATAAAAATCAGTAATGGACTGTGTGCTGGTTTGCTTTTCCTAAAATAAACATGGCCACGTTTTCCTCCAAGGAGCATTGAGCAATTCAGCTATTGTGTGGTCATTATAAAGATTAAATGAGATAATATACAGAAAGTACCAATGCCTATAACACAATGAGAGCTCAATGACTAAATGGTACCTATTATATATTTCTTTCATAACCTTTTTTTCCTTTTCATAGTGTTTTTTTTTTAATTTTTTTTTCAATGTTTATTTATTTTTGGGACAGAGAGAGACAGAGCATGAACGGGGGAGGGGCAGAGAGAGAGGGAGACACAGAATCGGAAACAGGCTCCAGGCTCTGAGCCATCAGCCCAGAGCCTGACGCGGGGCTCGAACTCGCAGACCGCGAGATCGTGACCTGGCTGAAGTCGGACGCTTAACCGACTGCGCCACCCAGGCGCCCCCATAGTGTTTTTTAATTGTAACACAAACCACATAAAGTTGACCATCTTAAAAAATTTTAAGAGTACAGATACATAGCATTAAGTACATTTACCTTGTTGTGCGACCAATATCCAGAACTCTTTTTTTTTTTTTTTTTTAATTTATTGTCAAATTAGCTAACATACAGTGTAAACAGTGTGCTCTTGGTTTTGGGGGTAGATTCCCATGATTCATCGCTTACATACAACAGCCAGTGCTTATCCTAACAAGTGCCCTCCTCAATGTCCATCGTCCATCCCCCCCATCCCGGTTCCCCCAACAACCCTCAGTTTGTTCTCCACATTCAAGAGTCTCTTATGGTTAGCCTCCCTCTCTGTGTGAAAGTATTTTTTAAATAGTTCTATACTATTTTAAATAGTATAGAAACTCTATACTCATTAAACAACTTCTCATTTTTCCCTCCCCCTAGTGCCTAGAAAGCACTGTTCTACTTTTTCCATGAATTTGACCACTCTGATAACCTTATAGAAGTGGAATCATACAATATTTTGTATTGTATTATAATGACTGGCTTATTTTACTTAGCATAATGTCATCAACGTTCATCTGTGTTGTAGCATGTGTCATAATTTCCTTCCTTCTGAAGGCTGAGTAATATTCCATTGTATGCGCGTTAACACATTTTGTTTATTCATTCCTCTGTGGCCAGACATTTGGGTTGCTTCCCTTTCTTGGTTACTGAAGGCTGTTATGAACATGGGAGCGCAAATATCTCCTCAAGATCCTGTTTTCAACTCCAGCAAAAAAACTACTAGAACCGATAAATGAATTCAGTAAGGTCACAGGATACAAAATCAATGTACAGAAATGTGTTGCATTTCTATACACTAATAACAAAGCACCAGAAAGAGCAATTAAGAAAATAAACCCATTTATAATTGCACCAAACTTAACCAAGGAGGTAGAAGATCTGTACTCTGAAAACTGTAAAACACTGATGAATGAAATTGAAAATGATACAAACAGGGGCTCCTGGGTGGCTCAGTAGGTTGAGCATCTGACTTTGGCTTGGGTCATGATCTTGCGGTTTGTGAGTTCGAGCCCCGCATTGGGCTCTGTGCTGACAGCTCAGAGCCTGGAGCCTACTTTGGATTCTGTGTCCCCCTGTCTCTCTGCCCACCCCTGCTTGTGCTCTCTCTCTTTCAAAAATTAATAAACAAAAAAAAATGTTTTAAATAAAATGATACAAACAAATGGAAAGACAGTCCATGCTCATGGACTGGAAGAACAAATATTGTTAAAATGTTCATATACCCAAATCAGTCTATAGATTTAATGAAATCCCTATCAAAATACCAAAAGCATTTTTCACAGAACTAGAACAAATAATACTAAAATTTGTATGGAAACACAAAAGGCCTCAAATAGCCAAAGCAATCTTGAAAGAAAAAAAAATCCCAAACCTGGAGGCATCACAATTCCAGACTTCAAGTCATATTACAAAGCTGTAGTGATCAAAACAGTATTGTACTGGCACAAAAAATAGACACAGAGATAGATTAATGGAATAGAATAGAATGACCAGAAATAAACCCACAAGTGTGTGGTCAATTAAACTTCAACAAAGCAGGAAAGAATATTCAATGGGAAAAAGTCTCTTTGACAAATGGTATTGGGAAAACTGGACAGCGACATACAGAAGAATGAACCTGGACCACTTTCTTACATCATACACAAAAATAAACTCAAAATGGATTAAAGACCTAAACGTGAGACTTGAAACCATAAAAATCCCATAAGAGAGCATAGGCAGTAATATTCTGACATCGGCCATGACATCTTTTTAGATATGTCTCCTGGGGCAAGGGAAACAAAAGCAAAATAAACTATTGGGACCATATCAAAATAAAAAATATATAAAGAACTTCTACAACTCAACACCAAAAAACAAATAATCCAAGTAAAAACTGGGCAGAGGATCTGAACAGATATTTCTCCAAAGAAGACATAAAGATGGCCAACAGATAGATAAAAAGATGCTCAACATCATTCATCAGCAGGGAAATGCAAATCAAAACCACAATGAGCCATCACCTCACACCTGTCAGAATGGCTAAAATCAAAAACACAAGAAACAAGTGTTGGTGACAATGTGGAGGAAAAGGAACCCTCATGCACAGTTGGTGGGAATGCAAATTGGTGCAGCCACTGTGGAAGACAATATGAAGGGTCCTCAAAAAATTAAAAATAAAACTACCCTACAATCCAGTAATCGCATTACTGGGTATTTACCCAAAGAATATAAAAACACTACTTTGAAGGGATATATGCACCTCTATGTTTACTGTAGTGTTATTTACAATAGCCAAATTATGGAAACAGCCCAGGCATCCATCAATAGGTGAATGGATAAAGAAGATGTGATGTGTGTGTGTGTGTGTGTGTGTGTGTGTGTGTGTGTGTGTATACATATACACACATACAATGGATGTTATTCAGCCATAAAAAAGAATGAGACCTTGCCATTTGCAACAACACAGATACGTCTAGAGGTTATAATGCTAAGCAAAATAAGCCAGTCGGAGAAAGACAAATACCAGATGACTTCTCTCATATGTGGAATTTAAGAACCAAAACAAACAAAAAAAGGGGGGATAAAGAGAAAACAAAAAACAGACTCTTAACTATAGAGAACAAACAGGTGGTTACCAGAGAGAGGTGGATGGGGTATGGGTGAAATAGGTAAAAGGGATTAAGAGTACACTTACCTTGATAAGCAATGAGTAATGCATGGAATTATTGAATCACTATATCGTACATCTAAAACGTACAATGTTATATTACACTATATGTTATGTATAACATTTCATGTTAACTATACTGGAGTGAAAATAAAATAATTTTTTAATTTTCTAAAAAGGATCCTGCTTTCAATTCTTTTAGGTATATACGCCCAAGTGGAATTGTTGAATCATATGGTAATTCTATTTTTAATTTTTTGAGTAACTGCCATGCTGTTTTCCATAGCGGCTGCACCATTTTACATTCTCATCAATTGTGCCCGGGGTTTCTATTTCTCCACATCCTTACCAACACCTACTGTTTTCTGGGTTTTGATAGGAGCCATCCTAACGAATGTGACCCTAGTATCTTTCTCTTTTTTCTTTGGTTTTAGTTTTTGCGTTTGTTTTTGCTTCCCTTAGTTTTCTTTATCTTTCCTTTTTACATCATAATTGCATCTTAATGGTTTTGTCTACCACTGAATCAACAGTTTTCTTCCTTTCTAATCTTTTGCATAGTCTAAAAGAAGTACTTGTTAAATGTTTCATGGTGCATGTGGTATAAGAAAAATCTATAATTATTCTTGATTTTGACATTTCACAAGACAATCAAAGCACAGATTTTATAATACAAAATACATGATAGCACATTTGATCTTTGCATTTGTGAAACCTTAAGATGTTATTCTGCAAACATATGTTTTCTTTGCATAAAGCCCTAGGGGGAAGAAAAGATAGCCATCTCACCTGTATACATTACAGTGATATATAGATCTTAAACAGTGTAAGATTTTTTCTTCCATCTACATAAATGAGTTGCAAGGAGAAAAATGAACAATTTGCTAACTGCTTACTTCATTCAGACTGTCATAGACTTGGCCTCCAGGATGGATATGTGATTGGAATTAAATTATTAAATTGTGTAATACAAAACACAGCTACATTTGCAATCTCACCATCCTACTTTGCTACCTTTATTCACTGGAGTTGATTTTGCTACCTTTATTCACTGGAGTGGAGAATCCCTGTCTCTCAGGTCTAGATAAGTAAATATTCAGTAAAACATGAAACACTTCTTAGCTTGGAGAGGCACACATTTAGTTAAAAGCTAAATGACATCTATTCCAAACAGTACAAACAATGACAGCTGACAGCCGAATAAGGCTGACCTGCCCACGGTTCAGAAAGTGGAAACAATGTGTTAGTAAGCAGCTATCTCACTGTGGCTTTGATTTGCATTTCCCTAATGATTAGTGATGTCGAGAAGCTTTTCAAAAGCTTTTTGGCTATATTTGTATTCTTCTTAAAAGGATAGTTTAAAAATTCAGTTTAATTTAGATGCTAAGAAAGTGAGAAAATGAAGTGGGGCTACAGGGGAGGCAAACTAGGATTCCCACAAGACTGCTGTTGGAAGCAAATTGCCATACCTTTTTAGAAAGCAAACTGTCAGTATCTGGTGACATTTAAAATGTGCCATACGCTGGCATCCAGCAATTCCACTTTTAAGATTTTATCCAATGGAAACAAAAGAACCAGTATGAAGATATATATTAAAAATGTTTAATGCAAAATTGTTGTAATAGCAAACCATCTGGAAACAGAGTGAATGTTCATCAATAATGCAAAAGTTAAATTATAGCAATCCATATTATAGATATCATGCTGTTTTTGAAGAAGAATGAATTTCATTTCTATGTACTGATCTGAACATGAACTAATGATGCATTATTAGGTTAAAGAAAGATTGGGCTGCAGAGTAACGTATAAGATCTCACAGCTCTTATTTTCATTTACAAAAATGGAAGGAAAAAAAATATATGCATCTTATTTGAATATATTTGTAAAGAATAGAAAAAATATAGAAGGCTAGGGGGAGATTATTAACTTTTTTTAATCTCTCCACCAATTGACTTTTTTTTTTAAGTTTATTTATTTTGAGAGAGAGCAAGAGAGAGCATGCGGGAAAGGGCAGAGAGAAAGGGAGATAAAGAGAATCCCAAGCAGGCTCCCTACCATCAGTACAGAGCCCAACATGCGGCTCAAACTTAGACACCATGAGATCATGACCTGAGGCAAAATCAAGAGTCAGACACGTAACTGACTGAGTCACGCAGGCGCCCCACCAGTTGACTTATTTTAATAAGCATAATTTGTTATATTTTTTATAAACAAAAGCGGAAGAGTTTAAAAAAAAAGAAGTAAAAATACTTTAGCAGGCCTGTTTGTTTCATAGTGACTAAATGATCCCCTCTGAAAGAAAGTGACCCTCTACTTGCCGTAGGAGGGCCTCAGATGACATCCTGAGATGGACCAGAGACAGGGAAGTTGGAAAAGAAAAGTGAGAGAATATGGAATAACTAGTAAAGGATATAGAAACAGGAGACAAGGACCTGACCCCTACAGAAAAGGGGGTCTGTGACCAGAGCTTCAACAAGAGAGATAACCAAGTAAAGACCTCAGTTCATATTTGTTCAGAGCTTTGCGGTTACCAAAAACGTTCTCAAATACATACTCATATAATTCTCACAGTAAGGAGAGGTAGGGCAGGTATATTATCCTTATGTTTCATGTGAGGAAAAGAGGGCCCAAAGAACCCTGTGTGTGTGTGATTTGGCCCAGGTCATGGAGCTTGGAAGTGGACAGAGTTTAACATCACTCATCATCAGAGAAATGCAAATCAAAACCACAATGAGCTATCACTCTATACCAGTTAGAATGGCTAAAATCAAAATGACAACAAACAACAGGTGCTGGTGAGGATGTGGAGACAAAGGAACCCTTGTGCAGTGCACTGTTGGTGGGAATACAAACTGGTGCAGCCACTATGGAAAACAGTATGGAGCTTCCTCAAAGAGTTAAAAATAGAACTACCACAGGATCCAGTAATTCCACCTTTGGGTATTCACCCAAAGAAAATGAAAACGCTAATTCAAAAATATATATGCACCCCTAAATTTATTGCAGCATCATTTATAATAACCAATATGTGGATGCATCCAAGCATCCATCAATAGATGAATGGATAAGAAAAATGTGGTGTATATATACACACACACATACACACACACACCATGAAATATTACACTGCCATAAAAAAGGATGAGACTGTGTCATTTGAGATGACATGGATGGACCCAAGGAGTTTTATGCTAAGTGAAATAACAAGTCAGACTGAGAAAGACAAATACCATATGATTCTACTCATGAGTGGAATCTAAAAAAAAAAAAAAAAAAGAATAAACAAACAAAAAAGCAGAATCAGCTCTATAAATACAGAGAACAAACTGAAGGTTGCCAGAGGGAAGGGGGGGATGGATGATCAGGCAAAATGGGTGAAGGTGAGTGGGAGATACAGGCTTCCAGTTACAGAATGGTAAGTCATGGGAATAAAACGCAGAGCATAAGGAATACAGTCAATGATATTGTACTAGCAATGTAACGGGACAAATGGTAGCTACACCTGTGCTCAACATAATGTATAAACTCATCAAATCAAAAAAGAAAAGAAGGAAAGGAAAGAAGGGAAAGGGAAGGAAAAGAAAGAAACTGGGTGTTTGATGTTTGAATTTAAAGGTATTTGCATTGATAAGGCATAAAGTCCTCCTCTGCCTACCTTCACCATCCCTCACCAGCCGTCATCAGTGCAGCTTACTACATGAACGGTTCTTAGGAGGAAGAGGGTTTATTGGAGAAACGACCCAAGTTTCATGTCTGTGTCTAGTTGAGAAAAATAGCTGCTTTGTGGCTCACATTGTATTTCCAACAAGTGGACAACTCTTTTAAGAAGTTGTACTGTAAAGGGAAGGAAAAAATATGGAGAGGTAACTGGTGAGAGGGGTGGATCGAGACTGGTTGGTTGGGTTGTTTTTTTAATCAATAACCTTTCTTCATTGAGTGAATTGTGAGGACGAAACAAGATGAAGTTTGAAGGATAATATTTTGTACATAGTAACTCCTCAATGTGTTCACTATTATTGTTTCTGTGCTGTTGTAGGAGAAGGAGAGAAAGAGAAGGGGAATGTGGAGAGGGGAGCAGGAGAGGAGGAGGAGGAAGAAAGACCTGGCGTCCCTTACTCTTTTTGTGTCCTCTGAAGCATCTGCAAATCCTGCTTCTGGCCCACCAGATGCTGCAACATGGTTCTTCTTTTCTGGCTAGCAGCGGTCTCCATCTGGTGCTTCATGTATTTCTGGTCTCGCTTTCGCTTTTGCACCATCATTTCACTCTCATCCTTAGCAAAGATGGGTTCACAAGGTTCTGGCTCAATCGTGGACATTTGCATGGATTTATTCTTTATCTGAAACAGGGACACATATAATACAGATCAGAATGATACCAGGCAATAAACCTTACACACAACAGTGTAGCATAGTAAAATACCCGTCCCTTAGAGGCAGGAACAAGGGCTGCAAAAACCACCAAATGGGTAACACACAAGGCTACAGTTTTTATACGTATTTTTAGAATGCTACTGCAGAACTGCAGAACTTTGAAATAACAGTTGTCCCCTTACCTGTGCATCCAAAGCTCTCTTATAACACTGGGTGTTTTCCATCTTATCTCTGATGTATTTGGCTCTCTGTGCATCAAGTCTAGCAATTAAAGATAAGAGGAGGCGGGGGCAACGTTCGTTATTGTCTTCAGTAATACAGATTAACATCACTAAAATGTATTTAATAAGTATCAATAGGAGTGAGAGCCTGGTAAATAAAAAGTGGCATTTCTTTCTAGGAGCTTCCATTTTAAGAAAGAAAGGAGTAATTCAAATGCATAGGCTAGTGGACAATGTGTTGAATAGAGGACAGACAGGACAAGTGTAAGCACAGGAATGACCATTTTGTCCAAATTCACTACCACTAAGACAGGTCCTCCTTCACCCTCCCACCACCCCCCCCACCACCCCCCGCCACCCCTGTGCTTTAAAAAACCATGACAGGAAAGCAGGAAGTGTCTATTTCTTCTACAAAACGATTCACCATAAGACTCCTTTTTAAGAAAGTGATATTTCCTATTATAAATTATGATTCTGTTATATGCAACCTAGAGGGAACCCATATGATCTATAAAGCGAGTATAATGGAACATAAACATTTTGTAGAAAAATAATTTTTCAGTCCCCAAAGCTAGCTTATTATTTGTTTTAGGAGTCTCTCTCACACTACAGTAGCCTCTTTAATTTCTCTCCTGACCTCAGTAGTAGAAGTGTGACTCGCCCTTAGGCAGGTTTGAACTCTGACCCTATCCCAGACCTCAGATGATCTGAACAATACCAATCAGATTCTCTTTCCTGAATATTCAGGATTGAGACTAACATTCATCCAGGTTTGAGCTAGAATAAAGATGATGTCTACCAAGGAGCTATGGGGGTGAGCAGAGGGAAGGATTCTTTACATGACTTTTTAGTCCTTGATTCTAGTCCTCTTAGATCCCCTCTCCCCCACATTCCTGTCCCCGGGTTCCCCTGTGAGATACCGGTACTGACATTAAACCCCAGCTTTGACTTGAGATTGACTGGGAATAGCTGGGAATAGTGCTTGTTCAAGACAAGTTCCCTCCTTCATCTACCAGTATTAGTGATGACAAAACAATACAAAATGATTCTCTATAATTAGTTATAGATTGGTATCACTATAATGATAATTATAATAATGACAACTTTTTTTCATTTTTCTAATGAAATGTTATGCTGAGGTACTGGCTGCCAGCTGGGTTGGTTGGCTCAGTTGGTTATAGTTGTGCTAATGAAACTACCAATGCTGATTGAATCCCACATGGAAATAAGCTTCACGTGAAAATTCTGAACCCGTTTTTAGAGCCTGTCAACCAGACTCACTCCTCTGTGAGATGCTTTTGTTCTAGGCGGCCCATCAGCTCTCTGTTTTGTCTTTGCTTTATTTGCTTTTCCCGTCTGTTATCCATTTGTTTCAGGAGACTTTGGGAATATTCTTCTTGTTTAAAAGCATTAATCTCAGAACTGAGTGGCCGTTTATCAAATAGGAAAGATTTCTGGAATGAAGGAGAAGCAATTCATTTACTTTAAAATACCAAAAAGCAACAAAGAATAAAGGTAGTAATTCAGAAAACTAAAATCCATGATTAACTTATAGTATTTGCAGGTATTAGCAACAGAAATTTTGAAAAGACTCACATAAAATTCAGGTTTCTCCTTCTTGTGGATTCTTATAGCATCAGCAACTCCAAGATTATAGGCAGCATTTTTTTGATTCTGTGCTCTATTAGCCAGATTTCTCATCTTTGAAAACAAACAAACAAAAAATTACGTACTGAAAATACAGCCTTTAAAAATTTAATTCTAGGGGCGCCTGGGTGGCTCTGTTGATTGAGCGTCCGACTCCGGCTCAGGTCATGATCTCGCGGTCTGTGAGTTCAAACCCCACATTGGGCTCTGTGCCAACAGCTCAAAGACTGGAGTCTGTTTCAGATTCTGTGTCTCCCTCTCTCTCTGACCCTCCCCTCTTCATGCTCTGTCTCTCTCTGTCTCAAAAAAATAACATTAAAATAAACATTAAAATAAAAATTAAATAAAATTAAATTATTTAAAATATTTAAATTATTTTATTAAATTATTATTATATTAAAATAATTAAATTATTTAAAATAAAAATTAAAATAAAAAAATAAACATTAAAAAAATTAATTCTATTACATTATAATAATCCAGCTGAGGTAGAAACTTGCCTTTTGGAGGCAATGGTACTTTCTCTAAAGCTTCATAGATTTATAAAAGTGGGTTGGGGAAGGTTTTTTTTCTTTTTTCCTGTTTTGCGGCTTTAGGCAGCACCTCTGTGGGGATCGTAAGAGGGAATGGAAGATTTCTTAAGTGGTTACCTGGTATCACAAATGCAGGAAAGAGCAGTATGGTCAACTATGGGAGACCACAGAAATCTGGACAGTGCAAATATGGGGGTACCATCCTCTCTTTGCTTGCTTGAGATAGGCCATAGATTTGAAGGGGAAAGCCTTGGTTATGTTGTATTAGAAATCACAAATAAAACCATATAAATCCAGGAGTTCCACCTTTAAAACTAAGTCCTTGGGGGTTGGGGAGAGGGAGAAATCAGTGGCAGGTACAAACATTCAGCTGCTTGGACATTCATCCCAGTGTTGCTCACTATTATGAAAACTTGCATACAACCCAAGTTTTAGTCCAACAATAAGGAAATGATTAAATACATTACAGTACAGACATATGACGGGGCATTTAACGTGGCCCTTTAAAATCATGTTCCTACGGTCCCATTCTTCAGTCGGAGTGTTGAACTACCTGGTGTTTCTGGAGCTCCTCTTGATCCTTCATCATTTGATACTGCCGAATGTGTTCCTCATTTTCTCTCTCCCCTCTCTTCCTCTCACTGCTGTGGTGTCGTGGCAAATTGTGCAGCGCTCGTTGCAAACACACATAACACAATTCCTACAATACCGAGTTTGAAGACAAACTGAGTTTTTTGCCTTTTACTTGTTTTCCTTCACATTCCCTTCACAAGCTTTCCAGAGACTGAGTATGTCAAGCAACATACTCTATAAATGAATGTATTGATGGCAATTAGAAACATGAGTCTTCAAAGTGGGCTCCACAAATATCCAAGAGGATTTACTGAACTCTCATTTGATCAAAAGTATTTATAGCAGGTGGGCCTGGGTGGTTCAGTCAGTTAAGTATCTGACTTTGGCTCAGGTCATGATCTCTCATGGTTTGCAAGTTCGAGTCCTGCATTGGGTGAGCCCCACTTCTCTCTCTCCCCCCCCACTGCCCTTGCTCACTGCACCCTCTCTTTACCTCAAAAAAGAAATGTATTTGTAGCAAGTGAAAATTAGAAAGAGATATACCAACCCTACTTGTGTTAACCCTAGTAGATTTTAATAATAGATATGTTTATTGGAGTCTAATTTGGGGTCCTGAGTATTTGAACCATATCCATACATTGAAAAAAAAAAAGCAATTCCCATAACTCTTACTGAGAAACAGAAGTCAGAAACAGAAAGAGAACTTTGTTTGAAGACACTGTACCTGCCCTGCCTTAGTATGATCCTGGCAACCAGTGGCTGGAGAAACGTTATGCTTCATTTTATTGTAATCTTTCAAATAACGTGGAGATGATAAGCTATAAAAACAGTGCAACATGAATTAATGTTTAAAAGTCTGACATGAGCTATGATAATTTGGGAAGCAAGCACAAATATAAGGGAAAGAAAAATAATCTTAGCGATCTTTCTCAGAGGATCTATATGTATTGAGGTTAAGAATCCATGGTTTGTGTCAAATAAACTGGGGTTTGAATCCCAGCTTTTTTGCTTACAAGTTGACTGGCATTAGGCAACCTGGGTCATCTTGCAAAAAATCTGTTACCAATGCTATGAAATGGGTATAAAATGTATTCATTCTACAAAATGTATTGTGCTTATTATATGCACTATTTTAGGCATGGGAGATGCAGTAAAGAACAAAATATACAAAAGAAAAAGAAAAAGAAATCCTTGTCCTTATGGAATTAACATTCTGATAAGAACTGACAGCCTGCTGATAAACAAGTAAGTCAATTCAATAGTATATGTGATTGGGTGGCTCAGTCAGTTGAGCATCTGACTCTTGATTTCGGCTCAAGTTATAGTCTCAGGGTCCCCACATCAGGCTCTGCTCTGAGTATTGGAGTCTGCTTGTGATTCTCTCCCTATCTCTCTGCCTCTCCCCCGCTCACACACATACTCTCTCTCTCAAAATAATAAACTTATTTAAAAAATAGAATGTGTGAAGGTGATAAATGCCCTACAATGCTGGAGGGATGGGGTATTGAACCATAAAACAGAACGCCCATGTAAGATGTACCAAGAAGGTGATATTTCAGTAAATAGCTGAAAGAAGGAGGGGTTAAAAATAATCAAATATCTGATGCAAAAAGCATTCCAGGCAGAGTGAATGAGTACAAAGTCCTTGAGGTGGGAGTGTACCTGTGCTCAAAGTAGCCAGTGAAAGATGAGATAGCAGACAGAAAGTAGGAGAGAGATCAGAGACCAAACAGGCTCTTGGAGGCCATGGCAAGGGCTCTGGCTTTTACCCTGGGTAAGAATGGAATCCATTGGAAGGTACAATGTCCAGTATTAACAAAACTATGGAGAAGACAGCAGTCCCTCATATTTCTGCTACTGGGAAGATAATTTGATATAACCTTCCTGAGAATAATTGATAGCATGTATCAAAGGCATGAAAAATGGGTTCATCTCTTACCTCTAAAATTTTACTTTAAAGTTTTTATTCTATAGAATATTCAGGTGCATGCAGAGAATTATGTGTAGATATATTGTCACAGTATGGTGTATAATATTAAAAAACTAAAAATAATCTAAATATCCAAAAGGAGATGAGTTAAACAAAAGGTTTAATTAATGAAGTGATGTGCAATTATTTGTTCATGTTCTGGGACATTCAAAGCCATGGGAAAATGTTAACCACTTATTGTTGAGTATAACAAAGTTTCATATGATATGATCTCAGTTGTACTTAAAATGTGTGTATATGTTTCAAATATAAATATATTGGCACAAAAACAGACACATAGACCAATGGAATAGAATAGAAAC
>NW_024412411.1:15273283-15309441 GCF_014898765.1 Herpailurus yagouaroundi | reverse complement strand
CCATCAACTGATGAATGGATAAAGAAATTGTGGTTTATATACACAATAGAATACTACGTGGCAGTGAGAAAGAATGAAATATGGCCTTTTGTAGCAACGTGGATGGAACTGGAGAGTGTGATGCTAAGTGAAATAAGCCATACAGAGAAAGACAGATACCATATGGTTTCACTCTTATGTGGATCCTGAGAAACTTAACAGGAACCCATGGGGGAGGGGAAGGAAAAAAAAAAAACAAGAGGTTAGAGTGGGAGAGAGCCAAAGCTTAAGAGACTGTTGAGAACTGAGAACAAACTAAGGGTTGATGGGGGGTGGGAGGGAGGAGAGGGTGGGTGATGGGTATTGAGGAGGGCACCTTTTGGGATGAGCACTGGGTGTTGTATGGAAACCAATTTGACAATAAATTTCATATATAAATAAAAAAAAATAAATAAAAATAAATATATATAAATATATGTATAATGGGTGATTTTTTTGTATCTATTCCTTTTCTCATTTTTCAAAATTTCTGTGATATACATTACACACACACACACACACACACACACACACACACACACACACACACAACCAACCATTTTTTGGTCAACATCTATAGGAAGCCTCCACCAATAAGCCCTAACAATTAATTACTCCCTCCTCCTTGCAGCTCCTGTACTTTCTTTTGTTGTCTTTACCATGTGTACTACTTCTTTAGTGTCAGTCTCCCTAAGAGACTGTTTATATGTCTTTTATATGTCTTACAGCTCTGTGTCTTTGGTGTCTAAAGTAATACCCAGCATACTGTGGTGCTCAGTGTCTGTTGGATTGAACTAAATTCCAAAGTACAAGACATTTAATTCACAATTATCTTTCATAACCATGAGATTATTCAAAACAAGCATGCCCAGGGTTTTGAACATGACTTTAGTACCACAGAGTGCATAAATCACACATATGATAGCTGATACATTGTGACACATTAACAAATTCAAATTTGCTAGCCCAATGCAGTATAAATAATCAATGCTCAATAGATAACTTGAGTATGGTTGACTAATTTGAGGTTTTAAAAAGTGTCCTACTTGGGGTGCCTGGGTGGCTCAGTCTGAGCATCTGACTCTTGATTTCAGCTCAGGTCATGATCTCACAGTTCCTGAGATCGAGCCCTGCTTGGGATTCTGTCTACCTCTCTCTCTGCCCCTACCCCACTTGCTCTCCATCTCTCAAAATTAGTAAAAGATAAACTTTAAAAAAAAAAGTGTGTTAAAAAAAAAAGAAAATAGAAATCTTTTGGGGTGCCTGGGTGGCTCAGTCAGTTAAGCATCTGACTCTTGATCTCAGCTCAGGTTATGATCTCATGGTTTGTGAGTTCAAGCCCCACATCAGGCTCTGCACTGACAGTGTGGAGCCTGCTTAGAATTCTCTCTCTCCTCTCTCTGACTCTCCTTTGCTTGCTCTCTCTCTCTCTCTCAAAACAAATAAGTAAACTTTAAAAAAATGAAAATAGAAATCTTTTGACATAACATTGTTAGAAGACATGACCATAATGAATTGTAATACATTCATTCATTCAAAGAATGTTTATTGAATGCCAGCCATGTTTAGCAAAACTGCTTTCCAATTTGATCCAAATTGGAAAACAAGGGAAATTTTCCCAAATCCACAAGAGAGTTAGATGTTCTCTCCCCTGTGCTATTTTGTTTCCACCTCTGTCATAGTGTTTATCCTACTGAGTCATAATTTATCCCTCTATGTATGCCTGGCTTTCCCACTAGATTATGAGCCCTGACTGAATCTATTATCCCAATCACCTAACAGGTAGAATGTACTCAAGGATACAGAATGAAGGAATGAATAAACACTCATTTAAATTCCCTGCATCAAGATATAACTCAAAAATATATTTAGTAACAGACACCAGATAAAATACCAATGCATTACCTTTTGCGGTTCACACTCTTACCACCACTAACATTCTGCTCCGCCATGTTTGGAAAGCTGATGTTTGTCACTTTGAAAGGAGAGAGAGCATGTTTTTCTCGAAGTCTCTTGTGTGTTATGATCTCTGTAAAATGAATGAAACCAAGTTTCCTTTCAACTTTAAATGGGTGGTTTTGTACTTAACTAATTTTTAAAACTCGTTATTTTACCCGGGAAAATTTATATATGAGATACATTTCTTATCTTAAATTATTGTCCCTTGCCCTAGTGTGATTCAAACAAATATTTTTTTGTATATTTATTACGTGCAAGACACTGGCTAGTCACTTTAGAAAATACAAGAGGCAAGTCTTTGCCCTTCAAGATCTTTCAAAAGATCTCAACTTAATTAATTAAGATCTCAACTTAATAATGGTTTGACTTATGATTTGTGACTTTGGCTTTTGATGGTGTAAAGTGATGTGCATGCAGTACAAACTGCACTTTGAATTTTGAATTGTGATCTTTCCCTGAACTAGTGATATGTGACACAACATTCCCTTGGGGATGCTGGGCGGCCCAGCAAGCTGCAGCAGGCAGCCAGCCACAGTTAGGAGAGTGAACAAGCGATACACTTCCAGCTATTCTGTACCCATGCAACCAGTCTGTTTTTCACTTCCAGTAGTCAATAAGTTACATAAGATATTCAATACTTAATTATAAAATAGGCTTTGTGTTAGGTGATTTTGTCCAACTATAGGCTAATGTAGGCTAGATGACACATTTTAGACAGGCTAGCTATAATGTTCAGTAGGTTAGATGTATTAAACACATTGTCAGCTTATGATAGTTTCAACTTATAATGGGTTAACCTGAACATAACCCCATCGTTAAATTGGGGAAGATCTATAGTTGTAGAGAAAAATAAGATATAGACAAAAACCCCAAGAGCTCTCATCGTGAAGGTCTTATTACATGCCTACAATGCTAAGTTGCTTTGCATACATTGCATAAATAGCAACTCAGGGCAATGATGAAAAACGTCTACATTCCAATTGATGGTGCTATCTTTAAGGGTCTGCCATGTTTAGAGATGAAAGAAGACACTTCAGAATCCAGTGATGAGAGAAGTGTTCATGGAGTAAGTGCGATGTAAAAATGATGCTAAGAGGTGAGTAGGATTGGGCTAGACTGTAAGAAAAGGAAGGACATTCTAGGCAAGAGAAAAAGAATGAACAAAAACATGAAGTCAGGGAAGGACAAGATGTGTTAGAAGGACATAAATAGACAATTCTGCTCAGAGAAGGAATCTATAGGAAACAGTGACAGATGAGGTTACAGACACAAAAGCATGTGAATATTAGGCTAACAGTTTACATGTAATCCTGTAGGCCACATGTTGCAAAAACAATATCCACAAGCCAATGTCTACCCACTGACATGGGGTTTTTTTTTTTTTTTTTTTTTTGGCTCTATCAGCATTTTTTGCTTCAACGTCAATTAGTGTGTTGCCTACAAAGCAATAATCTCCTAAAGGAAGTTTCCAAAGGGTGGCATGGCAACCCCTAAGGATCCCTAGGATCCTTTCCAAAAGTCTTTGAAATCCTAGGATTTTCTTCATATGCTTCAACCAACACAAACATATCATAACAGACTAAATGAAGACACAGATATGAAAATCCAGCCACCTTATATTAAGCCAAGTATCAAAGATGCAAAACTTCCATTCTCCATTTTTCATAAAAATTATTATTTATGCTAACATGTCACCCTATCATGTTAAATGCAACCCACTTCATACATTTACATTATCTGACTGGACCCTGTAGGCATATGAATTTTGACCTCTTTAAGTAATGGGGAACCAGTAAAGAGATCATAGTCTAAAAGCCTGAGAGTCAAAAAGTGGTTAAGATGAGATACAAGATTCCAGGAATAGAAGATATATGTTAGAAAGAAGAATACAGTAATTATTCATGATTCTAACTTTATTTATTTTGAGCATAGAAGTCACTAAGCAATATGGCTGGGCTACCATCAATATGGTAGCAATATTGGCCTACCTCTGACGCCTTCTTTGCTTGGATGGTCTTTTAATTCGCACTTCTCTTGTCCATTCATTTCATTTTCATCTTCCTCTACAATGGTCTCCATAGGTGGTTTTTTGTCCAACGTCTTGATCTCAATCCTAGAAACAAGCCACGATGTTTACTGCTCTGGGCCTGAATAGGTGAATGTGTGAACTTTCAATCCCTAGAAGCAACCCAGCTAGCTATCTGGTTCTGAAATACACCCACTTCTCTCAAGGGGGCAAGTGCTTTGATTTACTGAGGCTCTCTTTCAGGCTAAGTTTGGCAGCCAACCAAGACCTCCCCTCTCAGTACTGAGGCCTCAAAAGCAGCTCTTATGAAGATAAATTGAGGGATTTAAGCTTTGGGTTTGGTCTCAGTTTGAACCCGGCTGTCTTTTCTAGTTCTGTAACCGGATGCATAGAGGTGACAGTGAAAGGTGGCTGTTGGATGACTTAAAGGCAAAGATTCACAGCCTGGTAGGCAGAGACCAAAATATGCCCAGAAATAACTGCTCCTCCCCTTCCTCTTTCTCCTCCCCCACAGCTCCATCCTTTCCCCAGGCAAAAGTGAGGGACTTGCAAAAGCACAATGGGGGAATGGATGTGTTCAGCTGGTGCATGTAGTTGTAGGTTTTCTGTGGTCTCAAGTATGGAGTGCTGGGTTAGAGGTGTAAGCAGGAGAGAGGGCAGTGGGGGAGGGGTGGTACTTCCAGTAAATTCAGGGACCAAACTTCATATGAATAAAACATCTACAACTATTTTGAGTATTTGAGTTCTCCGGTCCATATCTAGGCTCTCTAGTTAACAGGAGCTTCCATCTCTGTTCTTGACCCATTGCAATTATTTCCCTCCTGGAATGCTTCAGCCAAAATATGTCCAAGGGGGCAGCCAAATTTGCCTTCCAAAATACAATCACAATAAAATTATTTTGAATCCATTGATTTATTTTTAATGAGTAAAGCAACATGGTACAATGGAAAGAATAGTGGAACAGTCAGGAGCCATGGTTTTATTTCTAGCTTGGCCACTCAGTTGTTTGTCCATTTCATCCACAATATTAAGGGTCTAGACTAACTAATCTCTAATGTTTATTCTGACCCTCACACTGATTTTGAGGTATGTCATACAGTCCTTCCTAGAGGGGGTTTTTCCAAACCAACTAACACAGGAGGATGTCACAGATTTAAAAACCATGAGAAAATAATACTCTGGGAAGCTGGTTGTTATTCCCCAAACTTCCTCCACCTGAAAAGCGTAATAGTTAATGGCATAGCAATTAAAATTAAGAACATGATTAAGGGTACACAATGAGTGAGTGACAGCTAAACTGGGGGAAAAAAAAACCAAGTCTCCTGACTCCTATTCCAGTGTACTTTTTAAAAAAATTTTTTTAAATGTTTATTTACTTTTGAGAGAGACAGACAGACAGACCATGAGTAGGGCAAGGGCAGAGAGAGAGGGAGACACAGAATCCAAAGCAGGCTCCAGGCTCCATGCTGTCAGCACAGAGCCCGATGCAGGGCTCAAACCCACAAACCACGAGATCATGACCTGAGCCAAAGTTGGACACTCAACTGACTGAGCCACCCAGGTGCCCCCTATTCCAGTGTTCTTAATACTGCACCATGTTGTTTCACTTATTAAAAGAAAAAAAAATTAAAATTACAATTTTGCACCTCTATAAAATGGATAAAATTAAATACACATCTCAAATAGCTAAAGTGAAAATTAAGTGCAATAATATTGAGAAAGTGCTTAATAGCATCTGACATCTACAGTAGTAAATATTCCATAGATGACAATTATTATTATTATTATTATTATCAGTATCATTATTATAATCATTGTCAGCAGCCACCACTAAAACCCACTGCACTCTTGGGATAAAGTTGTTCCTTTATTCTACCTTATCTCTCTAACCACTTGAGTGGTAAGAATCAGAGCTCAGACAGGTGAGCTAGACTGCAGAAAGAGAAAGCTAGTTCAGAGGAAATGATGGAAGGTAGAGGAAAGCCCAGAAGATGAGAAGAATTGCACTAATATTGCAGGGACTAAAATTGATGGGAGGTAGTATCAGAGTTTCTAGGGAGCTAAGAGTAGTTTTAAAAATGAATAGTCTAGGGGCGCCTGGGTGGCGCAGTCGGTTAAGCGTCCGACTTCAGCCAGGTCACGATCTCGCGGTCCGTGAGTTCGAGCCCCGCGTTGGGCTCTGGGCTGATGGCTCAGAGCCTGGAGCCTGTTTCCGATTCTGTGTCTCCCTCTCTCTCTGCCCCTCCCCCGTTCATGCTCTGTCTCTCTCTGTCCCAAAAATAAATAAACGTTGAAAAAAAAAATTAAAAAAAAAAAAAAATGAATAGTCTAGATGGACCTAGAGGGTATAATGTTAAATTAAATAAGCCAGACAGACAAAGATAAACACCATATCATTTCACTCATATGTGGAACTTAAGAAACAAGACAAATAACAAAAGAAAAGAAGAGTCAAACAAAAAAGCAGATTCTTAAATACAGAGAACAAACTGGTGGTTTCCAGAGGGGAGGTGGGTGAAGCATGGGTGAAATAAAGGGGATTAAGAGTACATTTATCATGATAAGCACCAAGTAATGTATAGAGTTGTTGAGTTATCATAAATAAAATAGTCTAACTGGCCATTGCTTTCTAACTTAACTATGGAAAGTGTATGCAACAAATCCTTCTTTGCTGGAACACTGAAAGAGAGAGAACACTAAAAGGAGCATGAGCCAGGAAAGATGAGAAACACTACCCAATCACATTAATAAATCAACAAGGATTGCTGTGCCTGGAGGAACCTGTGGAGAAAAACACTTGACCTTGGAAATGCACACCCACACTTGGATTGCTTCTCTGAGCTCTCTCCGCTGGACAACACGGAGTCCACAGTGCCAGGCCTCTGGAGGACAGAGAAAGAGAAAGGTTATCCTTGGGGCAGTGGTCTAGGACACATACAAATCAAAGCTATAGGCAGTCTCAGAGGCAAGGCTACCATGATACTCTCTATTGTTATTTCTGTTTCTATTTATTTATTTTTTTTTTTAATTTTTTTTCAACGTTTTTATTTATTTTTGGGACAGAGAGACAGAGCATGAACGGGGGAGGGGCAGAGAGAGAGGGAGACACAGAATCGGAAACAGGCTCCAGGCTCTGGGCCATCAGCCCAGAGCCCGACGCGGGGCTCGAACTCACAGACCGCGAGATCGTGACCTGGCTGAAGTCGGACGCTTAACCGACTGCGCCACCCAGGCGCCCCTATTTATATTTTTTTAGTGCTTAAAGTCTAGAGCTTAAAATCCAAAGAGGAATTATCTCATTTATCACCGTGGATAGTCTCATACCAATTCCACTGATGCTGCCTTTTCTCAAACCATTTCCTCTTTAGAAATTACCTTCAGAGTTGATGGCTTCTTTTATACATCTTTAAGAGGAGAGCTGACTTATTTGAAACTATGAGGAAAATAAGCAAGGAAGCCAATTCCACTCTTGACCCAAATAACTCTAAGAGAAGGGTAAGAGAAGGGCTTTGAAGTCACGTGGATTCATGTTCACATCCCCACACTGTTAAGTTATGTAACCTTAAACCCTGAGTATGTGGGGATAACAGGATCTAATTCATAGAATTTTTATGAGGTACTGTATGTAAGTGGCTGGCACATAATAAACACTCAAAAAATAGCAGCTATTATAATTATTATCACATTTTACAGTAATGACATTATTACATTATACTAGTATAGAAATCCAAAATTATTTTTGAAATGATATGGTTTACAAAAGGCTTTGAAGGGAATTTGCAAAAAGAAGTTTTAAATATGGTTCCAGCAAAAGCAGCATCATTGAAATAAACCTACAGCTTCCCAAGAGAACTACTCTGCAGAACAACACTCAGGTTTAAGTTATGGGACATTTGGGGGGAAAGAATCACTCTCACCACTTTATAGCAATTTCCCAAAATGTGATTTAAAAAAAAATTTTTTTTTACATTTTATTTATTTTTGATAGAGAGAGACAGAGCACAAGTGGGGGAGGGGCAGAGAGAGAGGGAGACACAGAATCCGAAGCAGGCTCCAAGATCTCAGCTGTCAGCACAGAGCACGATGAGGGGATCGAACTCACAAACTGCAAAATCATGACCTGAGCCCAAGTCGGACCAACTGAGCCACCCAGGCATCCCCCCAAAATGTGATTTTTGCTGTTAACAAGCCTTGGATTAACCAAAAGTTCCACGATTCATGATTCAGTCAGTTAAAGCAGACTTCTCAGATCCTTTAACATGCCAGTGTGTTTTGTGCTTCTGTCCAGGAGGGTGATATATGCAGCAGCCCTCCATCTGCTTTGGTCTCCAGATCCTTTTTTCATAGAATATCTCTCGGGATGACTACTTCTGGAAAATGCTCCTTCAAAGTTATGTCTTAAGAGTGCAGCAGGCTGTCCTCTCTTATAAACATGTTATTAAAACTACAAAGTTCTGTAGAATCCCTGAAGATTAGAGATGGGCCAGCACTTTGGCCTTGCTTCTGCTGTATTTTCATGGAAACGGGAGGGTGATAGCTGCATGTTTCCACTTTACATACACAGGGTTAGTGCCTATCTTTAAAATCCTACATGAAGCCAGATTGTGCAGAAAACACCAAGAGCTTCATTATGCACAACTCTTAAATCCCCATCCCAGAGCTCCATGAAAGAGGAAATTAGAAAGTAGAGTAGAATTAGACCGTATTTATAAACTTTCATTTTATAGTCTTTCACTTAAAAATCAGGCTTTTGCTCTATGGAACCCAGGATTTTATAACATTCTATGATAATATAATTCATTTGTACCAATTTTATTCATTCTTAAGGCACACTAAGCATTCAGTTAGTTCTGGTGATTAACTGTTTCACTACCTCCTTAAACTCTGCTATGTCCAACTTAGCATGAAGGTCATACCAGCTACTGAATAATAATGATGGGGTCAATTATGAAATTTCTTCCACAGTATGGCAAATTAAAAGCTAAAGATACATTTCCATGACTCGATTTATTGTAGACTGTCATTAAAATAAAATACCATAAGGACACCTAGGTGGCTCAGTCGGTTAAGCATCTAACTCTTGATCTTGTCTCACAGTTAATGAGATCAAACCCTACCCCGGGCTCCATGCTGAGCATGGAGTCTGCTTGGGATTCTCTCTCTCATGGTCTCTGCCCCTCCGCTGTTTGTGCACTCTAAATAAATAAATAAATAAATAAATAAATAAATAAATAAATGCTATAACCAGCCAAAAAAAAAAAAAAAGAGCCATTAGGAAGTCTGGTTCTACCACTTATTAGCACTCTGATTTCAGGCTTCCCACATAATCTCTCTGAACCTCCATTTTTCTCATTTGTAAAATCAGGATGATAATAATGCCAGTTTTATAATGTTTTCAAACTCAAATGAAATAATAGAAATGGAAGAATTTTTAAACACTATATGGTACTATAAAGTATTCAGAATTATGAACGCTTTTATTACTATTTATATTTTTCAGTTGGTATTGACTCAAAACTTAAGGTTTCTTTGCCCTTCTAACCTTTTTGTTAAAGAGTTAACCATCTATAAACAAGCATTTTTTTGCACTTGGGGTAAGTGCCATTTAAAATACATCAACCCAGGGCGCCTGGGTGGCTCAGTCAGTTAAGTGTCTGACTCTTGATTTCAACTCAGGTTACCATCGCATAGTTCCTGAGATCGAGCCCCACATCAGGCTGCATGCTGACAGTGTGGAGCCTACTTGGGATTTTCTCTCGCCCTCTCTCTCTGTCCCCCCAACTTGCGTGCCCACGCTCTCTCAAAATAAATAAACATTTAAAAAAATAATAAAGAAAATGTCAACCTGAGTTTTTCTTAATAATGACACACAGGTAATTCAAAGTTTTGATTGGGAGAGGGGTGTGGAGAAGGAAAACATTAACTTACATTTGTGAGGGCTTCTGCCAAAGCCCCAGTTCCATCCATTTTAGAAAGGAAATCCTTATAAAATCTCATCTTCACTTTGCCGCCTTTAATCGTGAGGATCCCGATTCCTTTGAAAGTAAACTCCACATTTGGTTTGGTGGAAATGGATTGTGATAAAAAAAGCAAAGTTTCTTTCACACAGCTTTCCACTGTATCCCTGCTAAATGGACCCTGCAGGGATATCGTGGCAAAATTAAGTAGAACAACGGGAATATCACCTAGAGGAGAAAGACAGGGTGGGAGAAAGGAAATGTAAATTACAACAAGGTCATATCATATACACTCACAAATAATTATCTGATTCTTAATACTCAAAAATAGAATTGTCCATGTTAAGTCCTTAGTTGTACCCTAACAATAGACAGTAATCAATACAATTTTCCTTGAAAGTATGTATTTTGCTCACAATAAGAACAATTAGGTTTCTAAGCAAATTCCAGACAAGCTTTAGATTTTCCCTTGGAGACAATGTAATAACTAACTGCATTTCTTCATCAGAGGGTTTTCTGAAGTTTTCAGCCCTCTTATCTCTCAGGACATACTGTAGCAATACACTTGCCTGTCTCCTCCAATTATCACATCATTTTTAAATGTTTATAATTACCTTCAAATGAAAGTGTCTTATCAGAGGGTATCAGACTGGATAACTTGCTTTTTCTCCCTAATGAATCCCTAAATGACATTGCAAAGGAATATGGTATATCTAGCATAAAAATAAGCATAGGGTCTATTCCACAAGAACAGATCACCAGTCAAAAAAGGGGATAAATAACACAGGTGATCAAGATAATAAATCCGAAAAGAGGCAGTAACAAGATCCACTAATAGAGGAACAGGATAGAAAGAAGAACATTCTAAACATTCATTGAGCAAGCATTAATTTATAGCTTTCCAAGTATCCAATGGTGCTGTATGATGAAGATTAATATCTGCAGAACACAAGCTTCCCTATATCAGCCATGGTCTTCTGTACAATTTGATGGTGATTCTATACCACCTCCCTCCATTTTTTTAATGAAGTTCTTAAAAGAAAATGCTATATTGCCTGCCTATGGATTGTTCCCTCCCATTTATCCAATGTCTCTCTTCAATCTGTCTTCTAGCCCACTTACTTCAGTAGGGACACTATCATCTCATAATGGACAAGCCAATGGATGCATTGCAAATCTTAATCTCATGACCTCTCTGTAACCTCCATTGACCGTGCCCTCTCTATGCTCTTGTATCCATGGCACCACTCTTGGTTCTCCAATTTCCTCTTTTTTGGTTTCCTTTGCTGATTTCCTTCCTCATCTACTTCTGATAAGATGGTGTTTTGTTGTGCTGTTTTCTGTTGTTGTTGTTTTTAAACAAGACTTTGTCCTTGTCTGTCGCCTTCTCTTACTTTATATCTTCTCCTAGGTAAATTTTTCCAAATCCTGACCTCTAGTCTCCATCCCTCACCTGAGCTCTGGAACTACCTCCACCTACGTATCCCTACAGGAATTTCAAATTTAACATGTCCAAAAGCTAACTCATTATTTTATCTACCACCCCAACCTGCCTTCCCCCTTGCTTCCCTAAGGTGTTAATGACAAAAACGTACATCTATTTTCCAATAAATCGGAGTCATGCTATGTACCTTCCTTCTTCTTGCTACCCACCAGTCTCAACTGGCAGCCAAATCCCATCAGTTCTCCATACGAAATATCTCACAAATAGATTCCTTCATCTTCCTCCTGATTGCCACTGCAATCAGGCTCCTACCATATTTCATCAAACTGCTATAATTAAAAGAACTATCCTCCTAAATTAAAAACTGGACTAGTACATACAGTTCCTTGCTCAAAAACTTTCAATGGCTCCCCACTGCCTATAGGATGAATCCCGAAGTCCTTATCATACTGCCTATAGCCCCTTACAACTTAATTGCTACCAACCACTTTTGTCTTAATTCCCTCCAATTGCCTCCACAATCATTCTGGCCACAGAGAAGTACCTTATTCATATTCTTGAATTATTCTTATTGTTCCTGAAATATCTCCCACAGCTTCTATGCCAGCAAAGCCCTATCATTCTTTAAGACCTCCTGGGATATGTCATCTTCCTAAGCCACCCTGAGCAAAGTTAAGTATGCTCTCCTCTGGGCTCCCCTACATTCAATCTAGTTCTGATCAATGCTGCTTTCACAGCATTTAATCAGGTTGAAATATTTGCTTATATATTTATCTCCCATGCTAAATTTTGAGCTCTTCAAAGCAAGGACCATGTCTTGATTATCTTTAAGAACCAATGTATAATGTTTAATTAATTACCTACTTAATTAATGATGAAGACTCATAACCACAAAGCTAAACTAGAGATAGAATTGTTCTTGTGAATTAATTCAATCATATATATTTAATTCTGAAATTTCTTCAGCCTTGTAAAAAAATTAATTATAGATCTAAGCTACTTTTTTTGGACTATACTATGAGATCCAAGATGTTTTTGTTAAAAAAAAAACAAGTTGGCTTTATTTTCACTTTATTTGGTAGGTTTTTGATGAATTGGGGTATTATATGCCTTCTGTCATAAAATTCTAGGCAAAAATGGCTGAAAAGTCCATCAAATCTACCATAAAGATCATATGCATAATGAATTCTAAGTATAACTTGTTGGTATTTGGTTTTCCAATATTTCATTTTTTTGGTGGTAAGTTACTCTGAAAATTAACTTTCAGGGAAGTTACCGTAAAGGCCAGTTTTAGCCTTTTGACCTGCTGACATTTGGGGTGGACTGTCTCTATCCACGTAGGAGTGCAATGCAAGAGGGGATGATAAGGAAGGTTAAAATGAATACAGCCCCAAAATCAGGAAGGACGTCCCCAAAGGCCTCTAAGTAACCAGGGGAGGTGTCACCAAGTCTACACACCAAAGCTGGAAGGTAAGTAAGCATCCTCTGTCAGGCACCATGTCCCTTTAGCTTATCACTATATCTCAAGTGCCTGGAACAAGGCCTAACACATAGTTGGCTCTCAGTAAATATTTGTGGAAAGAGGGAAGAAAGGAAGGGAGGCAGAAGGAAGGAAAGAGGAAGGAGGGAGGGAGAAAGCAAGGGAGGAAGATTTTAGGGTGTGAGAGGTATATAAGGTATTCATTAAGTCTTTATGGAATTATTAACCTCACTCCTAAGTTTTAATAATGTACATTATATACGATAGAACACAGTTAGTGATCTTTTTCATAGCTAATATGGACTGTAATTCTAATTACAGTCCCTAATTAACTTTTTCTCTATAACCACTTTTAATTTCTGAGGGTCTAAAAAAATGAACAAAGGCTGTATAACTCTGTAATGTGGCATGTAAATGTGCCTTGATATCACATCAAGTCTTCCCATGCCTGCCTCTTAAGCTACTGAGGTTTAAAATGTCCTGCAGGAAGACTGTCTATCATTTCCCACCTTGGCCCTTCCCTCTTCCAAAGGTACCATGTGAAAAGTGAGCTGAAATCACAAACTGATAAAGCAGCAACTGAACAAACTTTGCCCTTCCATTTTCATCCCCAGGCCAGTAACTTTCTGAGAATGTCTTAAATATTGAAAAGATTTACCAGGAATGTATGTTTTGTTTTGTTTGAGTTCATGGGTCCGTACTAACTTCTCTGCCATGATAAATATGGGTCTCTGAATCAGAATAAACTTGTTGTTTCCCACGTCAATTTTTTGTCTCATTAAAGTAAAAGTTCCAAGCCCTGGGATCTGAACACCCTGAAAGAAAAAGGAAGGGGGGAAAAAAAAGAGCAACAATCAGAAATCACTGAAGAGGTAAGGAAAAATAACCCTTAGTACCGCTATTCAAAAAAACCCCATGAAAACAATTAAGCCGTAAATATTCAATGATTTCTAAACTCTCTTCCAGCTATAGTATGTCATGATTCTAAGTTCTCATGTAAGTATAAAATGTAATATATTGATCTACAATGCTTCTGACATCAGACCCTGCATCTCCATTACCATTCAAAGGCTGTGAGGACTAAGATAACTTGTATGGATGCCATTGCTACTTTTAATCTATACTTAAGATTCCTCTTATCCTAAATCGTGGGAAATTCTGAATTTTAATCATTTACCATTAGAAAGAAGGAATTTAAAAAGCTGTAAGAATCTCTGCTTTCTCATTCCTTCTTTTAGGTTTTGTCTCTCACTTAAAACCAGACAATCCAGCATCCAAGGCATCTGCTGCAGTGTAGTGATCTTGGCTGAGGGGTAGAAGCAAATGCTTTTGGCTCTCAAACTAGGCCTCTGTCTCCCTGGAAATATCACACCTCAAGGGTTACAAATTCAAATGCCTTCAGGCACCACCCACGAAAGAACGCAAGGGAATGAAGGTAGCCAGCCAGAGAGTGCAGTGGCTAGAAAGTACAAACCCCATCCAAAGGGAAGAGCTCACTGTTGGCTCCAGCCAAGTGTCATCATGCAGGAATGGGAAACTGGTGTTGTTAAATCTGCTGATTTTTCAAGAAAAGAGAAACAAGTCCAAAACTTTATATAAACTCTCCAAATTTTAGGTTGGTGATGACTACTTCAAATTATCAGACCAAACAAGATAAGTTTGAAGGACGAATTCAGCCCACGGGTTGTCATAATGGGACCTGTGAGTAGGATATAAAAGTTTCACAATTTCCCTGCTCCCTCCAAACTCCCCAAATCTCTGTCCAGTTCCATGGCATCCAAACTGAAGTCTGGGCAAAGTTTCTCATTTTTGGTAAGATGAGTTCAATCCCAGATTGTCTTCTTGTATTTCAGTCAAAACCCATTCCCTGCAAAGAGGCATGGCAGGAAGCATTACATCCTTCTATAAGCAATGCCAGAAACTATCAGGTCACAGATCAACAGAATTCATCTAGTTCCTCTACACACATCCAGACTGGTCAGTGATCTGCTTGGTATCACTAGAGAGAACTTTTACAAATTCATTACCTAAGAATAAAATCCATGTTTGTTAAATGCTATCTGTAAGTCATAGTGTGAGCATCATAAAATCACAGGACTGAAAGTCAAATTGAATGGCTCTAAAATCTGTTATCTTGCTCCCAGCAAAATTATACAAGACCAAGGAAGAAAGATCCTTTGGACTCTTGCATTAAACTTAAAGTATAAATCTTGCCTTTTGTAGGGATAGCTGTCGTTGCACAAATTCTGACACATTCCCCCAGATAGTAGACACTTCTGAAATTCAAAGGAAATAAAAAATAATTGATGTAAGCTCTCATGTGATAGTATCTAGTGCTAATAAATAAAAAAGTAAATGTGAACTGCAGAATCAAACAATAGTAATTCCTAATTAATTTAGAATTAACAGAAAATAAGTTCATTCCCAAAAGTTAATTTTCCTAGTAACTAAAGCTTACCATTTTACATTCCAAAAATGTGCTTAAAAATAACAATAACAATAAATTTTTAAATAAAATCTTTCTAGGATAAAGAGAGCTCTGTCGCACATTTCCTTTTATTCTTTTTTTTTTTTAATTTTTTTTTTCAACGTTTATTTATTTTTGGGACAGAGAGAGCCAGAGCATGAACGGGGGAGGGGCAGAGAGAGAGGGAGACACAGAATCGGAAACAGGCTCCAGGCTCTGAGCCATCAGCCCAGAGCCCGACGCGGGGCTCGAACTCACGGACCGCGAGATCGTGACCTGACTGAAGTCGGACGCTTAACCGACTGCGCCACCCAGGCGCCCCTCCTTTTATTCTTTATAGAAGTGGGACAGAGTTCCTTTTATCCTATAAATAGAGTTAATCAAGTATAATCTAGTCTTTTTTCTTTTTTTTTAGTTCTCTAGATTCCAGTTAGTTAACATAAAGTGTAATATTAGTTTCTGGTGTATAATTTAGTGACTCAACACTTCCGTACAACACCTGATGCTCATGACAAGTGAGCTCCTTAATCTCTATCACCTATTTAACCCTACCCCTTTTTTCTTAATGACCGATTCAAAAAGTATTTATTGAGTGTCTACTCTGTGCCCTCTGAAATATAAAACTTTATTCTTTTTTATTTTATTTAATGTTTATATATTTTTGAGAGAGAGAGACAGAGACAGAGCATGAGCAGGGGAGGGGCAGAGAGAGGGGGAGACACAGAATCCAAAGCAGGCTCCAGGCTCTGAGCTGTCAGCACAGAGTCTAACATGGCACTTAAACTCTGGAACCGAACTATGAGATCATGACCTGAGCCAAAGTCAGACACTCAATCAACTGAGCCACCCAGGCCCCATATTTTATTTTTAATGTTTATTTATTTTGAGAGAGAGCACACATGTGAGTGGGGGAGGGGCAGATGAGGGGCAGTGGAGGGGGAGAGAGAGCGAGAGAGCGAGCGAGAATCCCAAGCAGGCTCCACATTCAGCATGTAGCCTGACACAGGGCTCGATCCCACAACAAGTCACAGACTGACCTGAAACCAAGAGTGGGTTGCCCAACCAACTGAGCCACCCAGACACCCCTAAACCTTCATTCTTATGACATTCTTTAACACAAAAGTAAAGCCAAGCATCATTAAGGCATAAAAGGCTGCTGTCTGGGCATTAAGTGTCTGTATACTTCTTTTATTGCTTAATTCTTTGTTGGGGGCGGTGGGGGGGGGGGGGTTTTTTGAGAATGTGTGTGGGTGGGTGTGTGGGGTTGGGTTTTCATCTTTCTCCACAACTCTGCCCAGATGATAACTCCATGACAGCAGAGACCTAAGCTGCTTTGTGCACTGAATCTTTGTGTGCTATCAACCTTGAGTAGCATGTAGTAGTCTTTGATATTCTTTAAATGCCTTAGCCCATATAACATTATTACTAAACCCATAAAACAATATATTCTTTTTAAATTGAGATTCAGTTTGGCACATAATAATAGTATCAGGTGTACAACATAATGATTTGATATTTGTATATATTGCAAAATGATCACCATATTTTTGCTTAAATCTTGACTTGCTTTTCATTCTCATTTGTTACTGTTAGACTACCAGCTGTCACGTCTCTCTACTGCTAGTGCTCTGCAGACCTGATCCTAATTTACTGCTTCTGATCTGCTTTGTTTTTGCTTTCAACAAATATACTAATATTATATCTAAAGTAATATATTTAAAGTTTATTTATTTTGAAAGAGAGAGAGGCAGAGAGAGAGAATCCCAAGCAGGCTCCACACTGTCAGTGCAGAGCCCAACACAGGGCTTGATCCCACAAACTGTGAGATCATGACCTGAGCTGAGATCAAGAGTTGGTCACTTAACCAAGTGAGCCACCCAGGCAGCCCTAAAATAATAATTTTTGACAACAGACCTTTGGGTAGGGACCCAAGGGGCTTAATTTGAATCAGTGCATAGACTTCTTACTATCTGTTTTGAATGATCAGAGAGGGGTCTTCTATGTTTTTCTTGTTCTGAGCTGTTTTCCAAAAAGGAACTGTGGTAGAAAAATAAGTAGTTGCCAATAACTAGGGTTAAATACATGATATGAAGGGATACTCTAGGTATAACTAATATTTAGAAGTACTGAAAATTAAGTCAGTGTTGACATCTCCACTCCAAACCTAATTATGTGTATTAAAGATACTTTCCAATGAACTCTTTGCAAATCCAGAGTTGTTGTTTTAGTTTTCAGAATAAAAGATCAGTAACAGGGTGCTTAGGTGGCTCAGTCAGTTAAGCATTCGACTCTTGATCTCAGCTCAGGTCTTGATCTCAGGGTCATGAGTTCAAGCCTCACCTTGGGCTCCCAGTGTGGAGCCTACTTTAAAAAAGAAAAAATCAAGAACAGTGACATTTACTAGGTTGCCACTTTGGGATATGGATGGAGGCAAAAGACTAGTTCTTTCCCCACTTTGGAAATTGCTTGATTTATTGGTATAACTTTTATTTCTAATGGTTTAAACTACTACCTAAAGCAGGGAAATTGTACTTTTAATTACAGCATGTCAGGGTTATAAATATTTTTATTACTATGCCAGGGGAGGAGTAGTTTGGGCAATGAGAAGTAGCAGTGAATGATTCTCATGGGTATCTGGGAACAAGTTGGGTGATGGAAATTCACTCACCCACCAAGGAAACTAGGGCTACATGCTACAGTGAGCCAGGTGAAAAAATCCTACCCTTCACTCTAAGTCACAGATACACAGTTTATTATAACCAAGTCTTTCCTCTACTCTGCTGCATCCTACTGTATTCCCCATTCATCTCCACCACCATAGACAAAAGAATTCTACTTCTGGCTGCTAAGAACTAAGAAGGTCTTTCAACCAATACCAATTAGATACTGAATTAAATTTTTCATCATGACCAAAAATGTCATTAATTTGCTAATAACACAGAATCTCCATATCCAGATTTACATAGAGATCTTTCAAAACTATGAAGTCAAAACTGTTAAGTCTTTTACCCAGGCTCACAATATGCAGCTCAAATTTCAGGAAAACAATCTATACCAAATGGAAATGATTTAATTAGAGCCAGGAGAAACTATATAGCTTGCAACCTAACCCTAATGAAAAGACTTGACTGAGCCTAGCTGGAAATTTGAGGATCATCTTTCTTCATTTGAATGATATATTCAAGACTGCCATGTTGTTTTATTCTATAGAATCTAATGGGCAAAATTATATAAAAGCAGAGTTTATTATTCTAAACTGAGATTTGCTATTTTTTTAATGTTTATTTTTAAGAAAGACAGAGCAAAAGCAGGGGAGGAGCAGAGAGAGAGGGAGACACAGGATCCAAAGCAAGTTCCAAGCTCTGAGCTGTCAGCACAGAACTGATGTGGGGCTCGAACCTATGAACTGCAAGATCATGACCTGAGCTGAAGTTGGATGTTTAACCAACTGAGCCACCCAGGCACCCTGAGAGATTTGCTGTTTCTTACTGAAGAAAAAAGAAAATATGCACATCATTCCCTTTGGGAAGTTGTAGGTTCCTGCATTTCAATTGGAATAGATTTGAAAATTTTACAAACAATGATTTTTAACTTTGATTTTTTTCTTACATCCCAAAGTCAGAGAGGATATCACTGAATGGTAAAACAAAAAGAATTTTAATCCAGTCTAAAAAGCGAATTAAAGATATGCTACTTTTATGTTTTAAAGAAAACTGGAGTTATTATTTATTTTAATCAAATATTGAAATACCTAGAATCATTATTATAAAGAAATAATCCCCAGACATACCTTCTATACTCAGTTCAACCACCATTTGACTTCAAATTCTAAACATTTTATGCATTCAAAACCATATTTTCAAACACAGTGCCAGGTAGCAAGAATGCTACATTTTATATATGATTATAAATTGTAGAATAATATATGCTTGAAATAGATACTAATACCAAATATAAGAGATAAGTTCCCTTGACTTTATAAGACACCTTCTTTTTAAAAACAACACACACACATTTTTTAAAATGTTTATTTATTTTTGAGAGAGAGCATGAGTAGGGAGGGGCAGAGAGAGAGGGAGGCAGAGAATCCCAAGTAGGCTCCCCGCTGCCAGCACAGAGCCCAGTGTGGGCTCAAAGTCATGAACCATGAGATCATGACCTGAGCCAAAATCAAGAGTCGGACGCTTAGCCAACTGAGCAACCCAGGCGCCCCATAAGACATCTTTTAAAATTAAATTTTTAAAATTAAAATACTGGCATACAAAACAAAAAATTCAAGAGTGATTTGAACAAAGAAACATATTCCCAGAGCATAGGAGCATAGTTCAGTGGAAAGATCAGTGTGTTGCACTGAAGACATGCAGACTTCCTGCCTCTGCAGATTGCTAGCTATGTGGTCTTCAATAGTTTTGCCCGGTCACATCCACAAAACGATGACGGGACCTTCTAAGTACTATAACTACATAATACTAAACTTTGGAAAAACATATGAAAGCCACAGGACTTAATACATACAATGATGAAAAGTTAATTTATGGGCTTTACTGAGATTAGTTTATCCTCATCTCCTTTACAAGGGATCATTTGTGAACATTAATAAGTAGTCACTTATTAGTTAATAGTGATTTTAATAATGACTTTAATAATAACATTAATAATGACTTCTGTTTCTGTCATTCAACCAATAAAGCTCTTGCTGAGGTCACCAACAATGTCGTCAATAAATTCAACAGATATGTTTAGCTTTCACCTCGCTGACCCTTTAGTCATATCTAACAGTGGTGACCACTCTCTCCTCCTTTAAGCACCTCTCTTATGGGCTTTTGTGACACTCCTCTCTCCTGGATTTTCTTCCTACCTCTCTAGCCACTTCTTCTCATTTTCCTCAACTCAGCCATTAAATGTTGGGATTTCCAAAGATATAGCCCTAGGCCTTCATTTTTCACTCCATATTCTGCTGCAGCAGTTACATCTGTGCCCAGGACTTTAATGACCACCAATATGCTGATGACTCCCACGTGTTTGTTTAGATCCTGGAAACCCTCCCCATTTTAAGGTTCTTGACCTGTGTATCCAACTGCCTATTTGGATATCTCACAGAGACACTTCACTTGCTCAAAATCAGGATCTTCTTTCCCTTAAATCTTGCCCTGTATCCAGGGATTCGATGTCAATGACTGCCACCTTCATCTATTCAGTTATATAAGCCAGGAACTCAGAACTCATCCTTGCGACTTCCTTTCTCTCTCACCCTCCATGCCCAGCCCACCACCACAATCTCTAAATAGCCTTTCAGTCTGTCTACATCTCTCCATCTTTACTGCTACCAATTTAGACCAAGCTACCATTCAGTCTCATTTAAGTTACTGTTATAGGTGTTCTTGACCCTCTAATTCATTCCCCACTTTGCAACCAGAGCAATCTTTTCAAAACACAAACGTGATCATGTCATTCAACTCCTCCTTTATCTCCATGCTAGAACACTTAATGGCTTTCCACAGGCTTAAAATCAAGGCCACTATCCTTAATATGATTTACAAAGCCCTGATCACCTGACTCCTCCCTTTCTGTCCAGCCTCCTTTAGAACACTCTGGCTTCTGCACTTACAGAGCAGCCGTATTGACTTTCTTTCAATTCCTCGGTCACACCATGCTGTCTCTCATCAATGTGCTCTTGTTATTCCCTCTGCCAAGAACTCTGTCACCTCCCCTCCACTCCCTATTCCACTGATCCATTTCACCTATTTAACTGCAACGCATTCTTCACATCTCAGCTCACGTCTTCTTTTCTTCAACAAATCTTGACACACATTCCCATCCTCAACCACAGTAAAAGTTCCCCGTGTACCATGCACCTCCTCCTCGGTAGCACTTACTAATTGAAATTATTATTTATTTCTGTGATTATTTGGTTAATGTATATCTCTTCCCCACTAGACTATGTAAATTCCAAGGTTTTTGCTCACCGTCAGTTCTCTAGTGTCTAACACAGTACGTTCTCAAAATTACTTGAATGAATAAATTATATGTAAATTTGTAAATAAGGCAAATATTTTTAATCCATAAAACCATTATACTTAATGCTTCTTTTATAATTATTTTAACAGGAAAAAGTAAGAGTGATGCAGGGGAAAGAAACGAGGCATCTACTCCTATTTATTTTGTCTTCTGAAGTCATTTGGTTAAAGTGTAGGCAACGTCCCTAAGTCACAATGACTTGATAGTAATAATAGTTTCCATTTCTGGAGCACCTTTCTTCCCAAGGGTTCCCAATGCTTACAAACAGATCTTGGTGTCACTCTAGAGTGACTCTTCTAAGAAACTATGCTTTTGATCAAGCCTAGTAAGTTTCTATGAGAAGCTGTCAGGTCTTCTTGCAAACACCAAGTTCCTTTTATGACCATCTCACTTTCTTAACACAACCCCAAAATATCAGGGGCAACAAAAGTAGCATGTCGTTGCATGAAGTCTGAGAAGGACCCATTTGGAGTGGTTGTTTTTAGCTAACATTTAATGAGCACTTATTTTGTGCTAGTCCCCAGGCTAACACATTATCACTTTTAATCAAAATCCTCAGCTGGCCCCTTTCCCTCATTAACACGATCAATAAAGGAACTCTATGGGCATCCAATGGGAGCCTGTTGTGATTACTAGCTGATTGCCAAGATAACCTGGCCACTCAGGGGATGGGGAAGGAGGTTTTCTACCTGCCCCCAAGCAGGTGAAGATTCAGCCCCCAGGGCCCTCGCCTCACTTCGCTTACCCTCCTGGCTCAGCGACCGAAGAGAACGAAGAGTACGCAGCACCGGCTTGCTCAGGTCCCGCAAGGAAGGGACGATGGTGTCCAATATGTTGGTGTTCATTTGGTTCGGTGCTGAGTCCTTGACGGGTCTCTTTTCTTTCTTCATATGAAATCTGTACAAAAGTGACTTTCCTACGCCCAAAGCCCCTCTCTTCAGAGTTTTGGATGTACCTTAAAATAAAAACTACCAAATATCGATTTGTGTTTTTCTAACACCTCCTTTCTCGCCGTCCCTTCTCACCCCGTGCTGGCTCTCTCTGAGTGGCTCCCACCCCAGGAACCCCAAGAGCTGGGTTGCACCAGTATGCAAAAATCCCAAGCGCTCAGGGCCACCGAGTGAGAGCGTGCGCAGAGCCAAGAGCAAGAAAACGGGACTGAGGGAAGGTAGGCCAGCCGCAGGGAGGGCGTGGTGTGTTGCTAGGACGCAACAAAGGCTTGCTGCGTCGCTAGGGTGTCAAAGCATGGCCTTGGCCCCGCCTCCTATGTTGGGTAGAGCCCTACGTAGACAATGGGATTCTGGAGTGGCAAACAGCGAGGCTGGGGAGTAACTTTTTTTTAACTTTGTTTTTTCCTTCCCCTCTTACCTGGGCAGCGAAGAGAATTGGTCGCTTTTGTAACCACCTTGGACCAATTGGAGAAAACCTTTTAACCCTAGAAACGGACATTTGAGTCTCCGGATAAGTTTGACTTTGAGTCGGAATTTCTTTCTCATCTTTGGTTTCTCCTGGACTCCCCTCCTAGAAAATGGAGAGCCGGACTAGGGAGAGAAAAGAACTAGCAAGAGCTGACGTTTCTGTAATTACAGTGATTTTTTTATTCCCTATACACGGCATGAGTGTCATCCTGCAGAATTGTTTTAATGCCCTCCCCTCTGCTAATAATTACCCCAAAGCGAACACACATGTAAACTCCACCCAGGTCAAGAAATAGAATCTTGTATCCATCACTTACTACTCACTTAATATTAGGCAAGTTACCCTACCCGCCCTGAGATTCTCTATTGGAAACTGAGAGTTAATAAAACAAAAGTGACACAAAGAATTTTACCAAAGTGTGTTCTGTAGAATACTAACTACTTATGGCATAATTAACAAGTGGAAAAAAGAAGGGAGGAGAAAGAAAGAAAGAAAGAAAGAAAGAAAGAAAGAAAGAAAGAAAGAAAGAGGGGGAAGGAGGGAGGGAGAAAGAAAGAGAAAAAGAGGAAGGAAGGAAGAAAAGAAAGGAAGGGGGAAGAGAGGGAAGGAAGGAAGGAAGGAAGGAGAAAGAAAGGAAGAAGAAAGGAAAGAGAAAGGGGGAGGGAGGGAGAGAGAAAAAGAGGAAGGAAGGAAGGAGAAAAAAAAGAAAAGAAGGAAGGAAGCTGAGACAGGGAAAGAGGAAGAAAGGAAGGGAGGGAGGAACAAAGAAAAGGAAGGAAGGGAAAAAGGGAAGGGGGAGGGAGGGAAGAGAAAAAGAAAGAGAAAGAAAGAAAGAAAGAAAGAAAGAAAGAAAGAAAGAAAGAAAGAAAGAAAGGAGGGAAGGAGGGAAGGAGAGGAAAGGAAAGAAGGAGGGTGGGAAGGAAGAAAGGAAGGACAGGGGAACTATCAGCACTGAAATGCCTCATTCTCCCTCCAGGCATTATTCCAGAAATTACTATAAATCTGTTTTGCCTGTGTTTGAACTTTCGGAATTGATATAGTATGTGTTATTTTGTGTGTAGCTCTGTCACTCAACATTATGTTTGTGAGATTTCTCCATGGTTTCTGTACTAGCAATTTGTTCATTTTCATTGTTGCATATTTATGAATATGGCACAATTTGTTGATCCATTCTGCTGTTGAGGGAATATGTGAGTTATTTCCATTTGGGGCTATTAGGAATAATGTTGCTGCAAACATTCTTGAACAAAACTTCTGATGCACATACATATTCATTTATGATGTGTATATATAACTAAGAGTAGATTACTGGATGATGGGAAATGCAGATTTTAACACATAATGCCCATCAGATTTCCAAAGTGACTGACTCTTGCAATGGTAGTGGGGAGGAGAAATTTCTGGCATTTACTATGAACAGAGACCAGGGGTCCCTGATGGTCCGCAGTGTATAGGACAGTTCTGTACAGTGAAGACGGTTCCACATTCTGCACTGTGTCTGAATATCTCATCAGATTTCCATGTAAGGAAAAAAAGGCTATTTATGAACCTAGAAAAAAAATCCACTTGGCATGTAAATACAAAGAAGTTTCTGCTTAATTTCACTATCACTTAATTTCCTAGAAATTCAAAATCCAAGTAAACTGGGGGAAAATTACAACTTTTTTTTTCAGGATTTAAGGAGAATTCTTCACTATTTAGGAAAACTGTAATCATCACATCAATGCGGATGGTAGCTGAGTAGCCAACACATCTCAACCAGGCTGCATTTGTAGCTGCAGCACTCATAGTGATTCTTTCTGTTGGTATAAGCATGTGGTAACTTCCTCTGCCTTCCAGCATAGTCATGCCTGGACATATATGCCAAAATACATATTATTTTACTATACATTACTTACATTATGCAAGAGTTCTGACTTCATTTTTAAGTGGTTGGAGTAAATAAGCTGTGCTATCCATAAACCTCGTTTCAAGATGGTAACAAGGCATTCAGATAAAATACTTGTTATGAAAAAGAACCATTGTGTCTAATAACACTGAGAACTTCTGTGCTAGAAAATGACAAACTCCATAACTCACCCTTTGTTCTAAGGTGTTCTCAAGGTGAACTAGGTTTGGGGCCTTTCATAAGCTAATTTCTTGGGGAAATAATTTCCTCCCACTCTCTCTTTTACACCTGCCTTTTGCCCTTGGTCTGTGATGGTGTTTAGACTTCAAGCACTTGTCTTTGCAGAATAAGCTGTCTCAAATCCTTTGGGGAAATAAGCAGGGAATATTGTTGAATGGATCAGCAGTAAACAATGGGCAAACTCTTGTGACAGTTGTCTTGACAACTGCTGAGTCAGCTAATTTTTAGTGGTCATATCAGCATTCTTATTCAATCTTAAGAAAATAAATGAAAGTGTAGAAATACATTAGTTTCTTAGAATAATAGATTAGATTGAGTTAAGCATGGTGATGATGCTTTTAGTCTCTCAAAAAGTTATCTTCAGTTTCAAAAAATGAAGTGATTATGAAATGAAATCATTATGAACAATTGCTAATTATTAGTGAATTATAGATGACCAAAGGCAGATCTACAATTGATAAAGGCAAAGACCTTTCTTTCGACATCTTTTCCTTTTACCAAAGGTCTCCTGCCAAAAGAGGCTGTGGAGATACATGTGACCCAATGTTTACTAGCAACTTTCAGTGAACTATAAACATTATATATCCTGAAAAAAACATAACCTTTAGTTGGTAACAAAGCTCAGGCACACCATGCAATTCTACTAGTTAGGATTTGCTCTTTGGATATACCTGCATGATACAAAGATATATGTATATGTAACATTCTTTGTAATGCTAATCTTAGAATTTAAGATAACTCTCACAGGGAACCAGTTAAATTGTACAATGTACTTTGGAATACATTTTGAAGAGTTTGCTTAAAAGAAAGCTGTAACTTTATGTGGTGATTTTTAAAAAGTTTCAAGATACATTAAGTGTAAACTTGTTGCAGAATAGTATTAATATGATACTACTTGCTTCAAGTATGCATACACATATAAATATGTATGTATATTCATATACATGTTTATAAATTCATAGAATATTTGAGGAAAGATACATAAAAGTATTAGCAGTGATTATTTCTGGATAGTGTGAAATCCTGTGTGGAGAGGGAGGAGTTCAGAGAACTTTTATGTTCACATTTCTCCTTTATTTACTGTTTAGACATGGATTATCTTAGTAATATTTTAAAGGTAATTTGCCATAGAAAGAGAAACAGAGGACAGAAAGAGGTACCGGCAGAGTGCATGGATTTATGAAAAACACTGAAGGAAATAAACTGGGCCAATATTTTCCAAAGTACTTTAATATACACATACTTTTCTGTAAGCTTCAACTTGCCTTGTAAAACCCACACTAAATGGGCACTTACCTTTACCCAGACCCCAAAGCATACACAATATTCAGTAGGCTCATATTAAGGGCCACTTGGAAATCTGTTAAAAAAGAAAACACTTGTAATACTCTTGTTTTCATATTATACAACACAGAATAAGAATTTGCAATAAATAATTTAACCCACATCTATTAGGTATCTAATACGTGTCATGTACTTTGCTAGTTGGTAAGAGGAATACAGCAGAAGAAAATCCCCACACATGAGAAGTACACAATTCATTTGCCATTTGACAAATATTTATTGAAGAAGGTTCTGGGGCACCTGGGTGGCTCAATCAGTTAGGCGTCTGACAGCTCAAGTTTTTAAATGGACAAAATATTTGAATATAAATTTACAAAGCCGATATACAAATAGCTAATAATCAGATAAAAAGATTCCCAACATCACTGGTTATTAGGGAAACACACATTAAAACCACAATGAGGTAGCACTACAATATCAGAATGACCATAATTTTAAAAAGACTGATAATACCAAGCATCTGCAAAGATGTGGAGCAACTGGAACTTACATTCTACAGAAGAGAATGTAAAGTGATTCAATGTACTTTGAAAAACTAGCAGTTTATTACAATTTCAACTAAGGAAAATAAAAACACATGTTCACACAGAGTGTTATACATAAATATTCGTAGCAGGTTTATTCACAAGAGACAAAAACGTGATATGACCCATGTGTCCATCAAATGGTAACTGGATAAACAACAGGTAAGTCTATCCATACAATGTAACACTATTCAGTAATAGAAAGAATGAACTACAGATACAGGCAACAACATGGATGAACCTCCAAATCACTATATTAACTGACAGAAATGAGACACAAAGAGTACACTATGTGACCCCATTTATATAAAATTTTAGAAAAAGCAAACTAATTTAGAGTTACTCAAACAAATCAGTGATTGGCTGGGGTCAGGATCAGATAGAGAGATAAAATGCAAAGTGGCATGAGAAATCTTTGGGGGTGATGGAGATATTCTGTATCTTGAGTATGGTGGCAGTTTCACAGGAATATACAACTGTCAAAACTCATCAAAATTTACTCTTTAATGGGTGTAGTTGGTTGTATATAAAATATATCTCAATGAGAATTTTTTTTTAAGAAGTAACTCAGAGCTCTGGGGGAAGCAAGCTTAAATAAATAATTCATAAGTAAACTAAAAAATAAAGAACCCACTGGGGGATTTTAACAGGAGTCTGAAAATAACACCTGGCACAATTAATGAACTTGAAGAAAGTATCCAAATTGAAACTCAAATAGAAAAATGGGTAAAAAAGAACCAAAGAGAGGCTCTGCGTGGTTAAGCTTCTGACTTCAGCTCAGGTCATGATCTCATGGTTTCTGAGTTCAAGCCCTGCATTGAGCTCTCTGCTCTCAGTGCAGAGCCTGCTTCAGATCCTCTGTCTCCCTCTCTGCCCCTCCCCTGCTTGTGCTCTCTCTCTTTCTGTCTCTATTTCTCTCTCAAAAAACATTAAAAAGGGGCGCCTGGGTGGCTCAGTCGGTTGGGCGGCCGACTTCAGCTCAGGTCACGATCTCGCGGTCCATGAGTTTGGGCCCCGCGTCGGGCTCTGTGCTGACAGTTCGGAGCCTGGAGCCTGCTTCGGATTCTGTGTCTCCCTCTCTCTCTGCCCCTCCCCTGTTCATGCTCTGTCTCTCTCTGTCTCAAAAATAAATAAACGTTAAAAAAAATTCTAAAAAAAAAAAAAAAAGAAATTCTGAAGCTGAAACATACAGTAACTGAAATGAAAAATTCACTAGAGGAATTCAACAATAGCTTTAAATAGGCAGACGAAAGAAAAGGGAACTTGAAGATAGAACAATAGAAATTATTGAGTGTGAGAGACAGAAAGAAAAAGATGAAAGGAAAGTAAAATGAGCCTGTGACCTTTTGGACACCTTCAGGCCAACTGACATATGCATTGTGGGAGTCTAAGAATGAAATGAAAGAGAAAAATGGGAAGAGAGAAGATTTGAAAAATAATGGCTGAGAATGTCCCAAATTTGATGAAAGACATGAATATAAACATCTTGGAAGAGACTCACACTACTACACTATGACCCAGCAATCACACTACTAAGTATGTATCTAAGGGATACAGGTGTGCTGTTTCGAAGGGGCACATGCATCCCAGTGTTTATAGCAGTGCTATAAACAATAGCCAAAATATGGAAAGAGCCCAAATGTCCATCGACAGAGGAATGGATAAAGAAGATGTGGTGTATATATATATTACTTGGAATATTACTTGGCAATCAAAAAGAATGAAATCTTGCCATTTGCAACAACATGGATGGAACTAGAGGGTATTATGCTAAGCGAAATAAGTCAGTCAGAGAAAGACAAATATCATATGACTTCACTCATATGTGGAATTTAAGATACAAAACAGATGAACATAAGGGAAGGGGAGTGAAAATGATATAAAAACAGGGAGGGGACAAAACATAAGGTGACTCTTAAATACAGAGAACAAACCGAGGGTTGCTGGAAGGGCTGTGGGGGAGATGGTCCAAATGGGTAAGGGGCATTAAGGAAGACCCTTGTTGGGATGAGCACTGGGTGTTATACATGGGAGATGAATTACTGGAATCTACTCCTGAAATCATTATTGCACTAAATGCTAACTAACTTGGATGTAAATTAAAAATTAATTAAAAAAAGAAGAGATTCACATTGAGACACAATATAAGCAAACTTTTGAAAGACAAAGACAAAGAATCTTGAAGGTAGCAAGAGAGAAGTGACACATCATATCCAAGGGATTCCCAATGAGATTATTAGCAAATTTCTCATCAGAAACTTAGGAGGCCAAAATGTAATGGGCCAATATATTCAAAGTGCTAAAAGAAAAGAAAAATTCAGAGCACCTGGGTGACTCAGTCAGTTGAGTGTCTAACTTCAGCTTCTGGTCGTGATCTCATGGTTCATGAGTTAGAGGCCCACATTGTGCTCTGTACGGACAGCTCGGAGCCTGGAGCCTGCTTCAGATTCTGTGTCTCCCTCTCTCTGTGCCCCTCCCCAGCTTGCACTCTGTCTCTCTGTCTCTCTCAAAAATAAATGACCCTATGATCCAGCAATTGCACTACTGAGTATTTACCCAAGGAATACAAAAACACTAATCCAAAGGGATACATGCACCCCTACAATAGCAGCATTATCAAAAATAGGCAAATTATGGAAGCAGCCCAAGTGTCCATCTATAGATGAATGGGTGAAGAGGATGTGGTGTGTATATATATACACACACACACACACATACATACACATATATACATATATATATATATATACACTCAAACACATATATATATACATGTATGTACACACACACACACACACACACACACACTGGGATATTACTCAGCTATAAAAAAAGAATGAAATCTTGCCATTTGTAATGACATGGAAGGAGCTAGAGAGTATAATGTTAAGCAAAATAAGTTAGTCAACATAAGACAAATACCATATGATTTCACTCATGTATAATTTAAGAAACAAAACAAATGAGCAAGGATGGGGAAGAAGAGAGAGAGAAACCAAGAAATAGACTCTTAATTATAAAGAACAATCTGATGATTATCAGAGGGGAGATGGGTAGGGGGATGTGTGAAAGTGGTGATAGAGATTAAGGAGTGCACTTGTTGTGATGAGTACCAGGTGTTATATGTAAGTGTAGAATCACTTATCTGAACACACACCTGAAACTAATATTTCACTGTGTATTAACTAACTGGAATTAAAATAAAAACTTAAAATGTCAAAAAAAAAATGCAGACTCTTAACTACAGAGAACAAACTGATGGTTTCCAGAGGGGAGGTTAGTGGAGAGATGGGTGAAATAAGTGATGGGGATTAAAGGTCCACTTATCATGATGAGCACTGTGTAATGTATTACTGAATCACAATATTGTATACCTGAAACTAATATAACACTGTATGCTAACTATACTGTAATTAAAAATTTTAAAGAAGAAAAGAAAATACCAGGCCCACCTGGCTTTAATGGTGAATTCTTCCAAATATTTACGGCAGAAATAATACCAAATTTACACAATCTCTTCCAGAGAACAGAAAAAAAAGAGGGAACACTTCTAAGCTCAGTTTTTAAAAGCAGCAAAACATTGATACCAAAACCTAAAAACAGAAAAAGAAAAATTACAAAAAGAACAATTATAAGCCAGCATCTCCCTTGGGAGTGGGGGGACAGTATCTCCTTTGACTATGGATGTAAAAATCCTTTATAAATATCAATAAATAGCATTCCAGGGATATAAAAAAAAAAAACAACTCATGATACATCTTAAGCAAGAGTGGCTTATTCCAGAAATAAAAGGATAGTTTAACATTTAAAAATTCCATCAGTATGATTAACATTAACAGAATAAAAAAATGGTGAGAAAGTACAATCATTAGAATAGGTGAATAAAGCTCATTTGATAAAACCAAATATACTTTTCATGATTTTAGAAAAAAAATCAACAAAGTAGAAATGAAGAAAACATCCTTGATCTTAAAAAGATTACCTACTAATAAACCCTATAGCTACATCATTAGCAACAGTGAAATAGGCGCAGCTTTCTCCCCAAGGTCAAAGACAGGATGAGGATATCCACAACCATGTATTCACCATTGTGCTAAAGGCCCTAGACAGTGCTATAAAATCAGAAAGGGAAACAAAAGGCATAACATTCAAAACAAAAGTATGATGTTTTTCATTTATATATTGTAAGATATATGTTTATATCATATATATGATTGCAAAGAATATTTATATTATATGTATATGATTGTAAAGGCAGAAATCCAAAAATACATCAACTACTAGAATCAATAAGTGAAGCTTATTGATAAGCTCTCTAGATATAAGGTCAACACATTTTAAAAAATCATATTTCTATATACCAGCAAAAAACAATCAGAAAATTTAATTTTTAAAAATATCCCTTACAGCAGAATAAAAATATCTGGGAAAAAATTTAAGAAAAATTACATAAAGCTAATATCGAAAACTACAGAATATTGCAAGTTCATACTATAGAGAGTAATTAAAAATGACCTAAATAAATGCAGAGCTATCTATCATGTTTATGAATCAAAAGCATGAATATTGTGATGTCAGTTTCTCCCAATTTGATGTGTAGATTCAGTGCAAACCCAATCAAAAGTCCAGCAGGAATATTTGGTGGATACTGACAGGCTGAATCTCAGGTTTATATGGAAATACAAAGAACCTAAAACAGCCATGACAATCTTAAAGACGAAAAAGTTGGAAGACTTATGCTATCAGAATTCAAGACTTGCACAATTAAGACTGGTGTGTTGGTACAAGGATAGACAAACAGACCAATGTAACAAATCAGAGTCTATAAATGCACCTCTACATACAGACTCACTTGATTTATAACAAAAGTATCAGTACAATTCAGCAGGGAAATAATAGTCTTTTTCATTAGGTGGTGCTTCAAATATTACAAATTCATAAGAAAAAACAGTAAACCCTACCTTACACCAAACCCAAAAATTAATTCAAGGTGGATCACAGACCTTAATGTAAAAATAAATCTCTAGAAGAAAACAAAGGAAAGTAATTTCACATCTTTGGGGTAGGCAAAGATTCCTTAAACATGACAAAAAAAAGTGCTAACTTTAAAAGACAAAGTTGATAAATTTGACTTCATTAAACTCAGAACTTCTATTATCAAAACACATCAGGAAATTGAATAGGCAAACTACAAACTGAGAGAATATGTTTGTAGTCTGTATGTCTGATACATCTGATAAAGGATTGTATCCATGATATACAAAAGGTAAAAAAGGAAACTAAACATACATGTACCTTATAATGCAGCAATTCCACTTCTAAGTATATCTTCCCCAAAATAACATATTGAGTGTGTGTGTCTATAAAAATTTGTTCAGGAATGTTTATAGCAGCTCTATTTCTAATAGTCAAAAACTAGCAATATTCTGAACATCATCCATCAAAAGGTAAACGGGGGGTAGGGGGGTGCGTCTGGGTGGCTCAGTTGGTTGAGCGGCTTCGGCTCAGGTCATGATCTCATGGTTCATGGGTTTGAGCCCCGCATTGGGTTCTGTGCTGACAGCTCAGAGCCTGGAGCCTGTTTCAGATTCTGTGTCTCCCTCTTTCTCTGCCCCTCCTCCACTCACACTCTCTGTGTCTCCAAAATAAATAAATATTTTGAAAAAAAAATTTTTAAGGTAAATGGGGGGCAACTGGGTGGCTTAGTCAGTTAAGTGTCCAACTCTTGATTTTGGCTTAGGTCATGATTTCACACTTCATGAGATCAAGCCCCATGTTGGTCTCTGTGTTGACAGCATGGAATCTGCCTGGGATTCTCCCTCTCTCTCCTTCTTTTTCTGCCCCTCTCCCACTCACACTCACCCTCTCTCTAAAAAAATAAATAAATAAATGGATAAACAAATTGTGGTATATTCATACAATGGAACATGACACAATAATAAAAAAAAGAATAAACTACTGAAATATACAACATAGATAAATCTCCAAAATATTACCCAAAAGATGATTTGCATTCATCCAAAAGATTATAAATGCAAAAGTACAACCTACAGATTACATTTATATAAAACTCAAGAACCAGCAAACTAATTTATGTGACAGTAGTCAAAAAAGTTACCTCTGGGAGATGGCATATCAACTGGGAGGTAATAAAAGAGACTTCCCTCAGGGGCTAAAGATGTTCTGTATCTTGACCTGGGTAGTGGTTACACAAGCATATAACATCTGTAAAAATACACACACGCTGAAGAAGGGAGCAGGATGGTGGTGCTGGGCAGTGACAGCGAAGAGGACTTGGTCAGCTATGGGATGGACCTGGAGCCGCTGGAAGGTGAAAGACCAAAGAAACCAATTCCTCTTCAGGATCAGACTGTCAGAGATGAAAAAGGAAGGTATAAACAGTTTCATGGGGCCTTTAGCGGAGGTTTCTCTGCTGGGTACTTCAACATTGTTGGCTCAAAAGAAGGATGGACGCCCTCTTCCTTCATGTCTTCATGACAGAACAGAGCAGACAAATCTGTTCTTGATCCTGAAGACTTTATAGATGAAGAAGATCTTACTGAATTTGGGATAGCACCTAAAGCGATTGTCACCATGGATGATTTTGCTTCTGAAACCAAAGATAGAATATGAGAAAAGGCCAAGCAGTTAGCAACTGCTACTCCCCTATTCCTGGGGCTACTCTCCTTGATGACCTCATAACACCAACAAAATTATGTACTGGTTTTGAATTGCTAAGAAAAATGGGTTGGAAGGAAGGACAAGGAATTGGCCCTCGAGTAAAGAGAAGACCTCACTGACAAAAACCTGATCCTGGAGTAAAAATCTATGGTTGTGCGTTACCCCCTGGAGGCTCTGAAGGATCTGAGGATGAAGACAATGACTATGTGCCTGAAAATGTGACCTCTGCACCCAAAGACATCACACCTGTGGATTTCACACCTAAAGATAACGTGCATGGATTGGCTTACAAGGGCCTGGATCCCCACCAAGCATTGTTTAGAACCTCAGGAAAACATTTTAATCTTTTCAGTGCAGGACCTGAGGGAGCCCGTGATCTCCTTGGAGAGACTGGAGTGAATAAAGGAAGAAAACTGGGAATTTCAGGCCAGGCTTTTGGTGTTAGTGCCCTGGAAAGAGGAAGATGATGACATATATGCCACAGAAACTTTATCCAAATATGACACCATTTTGAAAGATGAGGAGCCTGGAGATGGACTCTATGGCTGGACAGCACCCAGGCAGTATAGAAGTCAGAAAGAATCAAAGAAAGATCTTCGATACATTAGCAAAATTTTGGATGGATTTTCCTTGGCTTCTAAACCTTTATCTTCTAAAAACACTTCCCCACCACCTGAATCGCTAAGAGACTATCAACCAGTACATTATTTCAGACCTGTGGTAGCTGAAACCTTAGAGAACACCCACTTAATTCAGGTATTGTCAGAGTCAGCTGGAAAGCCAATGCTTAACCCAGGGACACACAGTAGGCACCAACTGAATGCCTCCAAGTGGGTGGAGTTGCTGGGAGAAACACCCATTCAAGGCTCATCTACTTCAGTGTTAGAGTTTCTGTCCCAAAAAGATAAAGAGAGAATCAAAGAAATGAAGCATGTAACTGACTTTAAAGCAGCTCAACTCAAGGCCAGGAGTCTGGCCCAGAAGGCCTCAAGCAACAGACCCCAGCCCTCCTCTCTGGACGTCGGGCCCTGCTCATGGCACATGGCATTGAGTGGTAGGACAGCCACCACAAGAGCCAGCAACTTCAAACCTTTCGTGAAGATCCAGAAAAACAAAAACTATAAGAAGAGTTTTTAGTAAATAGGAAACAGGAATCTAATTTAATAAATAGGAGTCTTCCAGAAAGATGCCCTGGAACGTTGTCTGAACCCCAGTATGACAGAATGGGAGCGAGGCCACGAGCGGGATAAGTTTGCTTGGGCAGCCCTGCTGTATGTGTCTTCCCATTTGACCTTGTCCTCCAGGTTCATGCATGCCAAGGAGGAGGACGATTCACATCAAGTGGAAGTCCCTCAAGACCAAGCGAATGATGTCAATGACAAGCAGTCAGCTGTGAAGCTGAAGCCATTCGGGAAGCTTACCCGAGACACATCTGAGTGGCATCCTGACAAGCTTCTGTGTAAGAGGTTTCATGTCCCTGACCCTTATCCAGATTCAACTTTGGTTGGCTTACCAAGAGTGAAATGTGACAAATTCTCAGTCTTCAACTTTCTGACACTCCCAGAGACCACTTCCTCACCTACAACTCAAGCAGCAAGTGAAAAAGGGCCGCAACACTGAGGTCCCGACAAATCACAAAAACCATCAAGATGGGATACATCTAAATAGAAAAGAAAAAAGATCCCATTAGTGAATTTTTAAGTTTGGCTAGATCAAAAGTTGGTCCACCTAAACAAGAGTCCAGCTCTTTAGTAATCAAAGAGGAAGAGCATGTGATGGAATCACTCTCAAATAAGAATGTAAGCAAAGGTGTGGATTCACAGACTGAAGGAGAAGGGAGCCGCCCATCCATGGACTTATTTAAGGCCATCTTTGCCAGCTCCTCCGATGAGAAGTCCTCATCCTCTGAGGATGAGCAAGGCGACAATGAGGATGATCAGGCAGGTACCAGGGAGGCTGACTTCAAGAGCCCCCAAGAGACTGACTGAATGGAAACATAATCCATGGCACATGCTAGTGAGCTGGCAGCCCTCCAGGAGCCCGCACCTTCCTTTCTGATACAAAAGATGCAGATAGATGAAAGAGAAGTGTTCGGCCCACAAATATGTCCCATCTTCTGGCCCAATGTTCATCAGAAACTTGAGGCACCTCAGAAAGAGAAACATAAAAAAAAAGAAAAAAGAAAAACAGAAGACCAAGAAAGAGCACAGATGGAGGAAAGAGAAGAAAAAGAAACACCGGAAGCACAAATACAAAGTCAAGCAAAAGAATAAAAATTCGGAGAAGAGCAGTAGTTCTGAGAGTACCAACAACAGTGACAGCCCTAGTGGTGAAGAAGGGACTGTAGACCTGTCACCCCACGAACTGCTGAGAAGGCTGAAAAGTCTTCCACTAAGGCGGCAGCAATTGAATTCTGCCCTGGCCTGTCCCAGTACCAGATATTCTCCATGATGGAAGCTCGTTGATTGCTAAGTTAATACATTGTACAGTTTGTATTTATATGTAAATTCATGCTATAAAATAATTTTTAAAACCTTGACATTTCAAAGGCAGCTTTGGAAGGTTGCAGAAATTGATTTCTATTTTTAACCTCAGTGTCAGAGGAAATAATTCAGACTGTACAGTTTAATTAAAATGGAATTTTTCTGGCACAAAAACAGACACATAGACCAATGGAATAGAATAGAAACCCC
>NW_024412411.1:15232180-15272883 GCF_014898765.1 Herpailurus yagouaroundi | reverse complement strand
AAGACAGATACCATATGGTTTCACTCTTATGTGGATCCTGAGAAACTTAACAGGAACCCATGGGGGAGCGGAAGGTAAAAAAAAAAAGAGGTTAGAGTGGGAGAGAGCCAAAGCATAAGAGACTGTTGAGAACTGAGAGCAAACTGAGGGTTGATGGGGGGTGGGAGGGAGGTGAGGGTGGGTGATGGGTATTGAGGAGGGCACCTTTTGGGATGAGCACTGGGTGTTGTATGGAAACCAATTTGACAATAAATTTCATATATAAATAAAAAAAATGGAATTTTTCTAAAAAAATACATACATGCTTAAGATTTATCTTACTACATGCAAATTAAACTCTAATTTTAAAAAGTATGGACCAGCAGTTTACATATTATTTGGCACGTTGCATTCACAAGCTCTGTGCACCACACTCTTTGGTATCAGGGCATTTAAAAATGAAATCTTCTTAACCTATTAGAAACACCACATAGAATAGTGGCTGAGTTTGGGTTTGAGAGTCAATCCTTCAACAAAAATTTGCTCAGCTCCTTATTATGTGCCAGGCTGTATTATGCATAGTGTTATAATAAACAGTAAGTAATATAGCCAAGAGCTCAAACTCATAAGAATCAGAGTCTAGTGGGAGATACAAATGACAAAATTTAAATAATGTAAGAGTAAGTACTACAATGAAAAATAAGCCGGGACAATTGAACACAGAGTGAGGCAGCTATTTGGAAAGTATTCTCTGAGATTACATTCGAACAGAGACCTGCATGATATAAAGAAGACAGACATGGTAATATTTAATGGAAAATTAAGTCTTAGGTCTTTAATTTTCTATTCTGAAAACCTTGGGCAAGACTTAATTTCTCTGAGTCTTAGTTTCATCATCAGTAAAATGGGAATCATGCAACTCCATGTTAAATGAGAGAACAGATGTAAAGTGCTAACACAGTATTTGACATACCATATGGACACAATAATAATTGCTTGAACCACTGAATAAGATACAAGCAGAATGAATGCATCAGTACTATAGGGTATAGATTTTTTCTTATTCTTCTATATATACAGTGTAGGTGTTCCATAAGCATTTGAGGTTCTGTGTATTTGAATACAACACTTGTTTTGCAATGAGTTCCTTCTAATACAGCTCTAGCACATAAAAATAAAGCATGGAAAAATGAGGAAGCTGGAGAACAAGAATTGGCTAAGGAAAGCAGTGGAAATTCCAAGGGACAGATTCAGAGTAATTATTCAAAACAGTTCATTTGCTCAAGTTCTGGTCATGGGATGCAAAATTGAGATGAGTCAGATAACAAGCTAAACAATTAAATAGCCATAGTTGAATCTAAACTTATGCACACATTTTGGACACCTTTGTTTATCCTGTTTCCTTTATCTATAATACTCTCCCTCTCTACATTCCCATCCCGCCACTTATGATTCCTAGAAAGCACTGTGCTTTCTCAAGCCTCTCTACCTCTTTGGTAGTTCCATCTTAGGTTGAATTCCCCTCTTAATTTCTACAAGGTCCTTGTGCCCAAGCCAGAGATGTTATTAGGAAACCTTGGCCTCCATATCTGTATGGGTTGGTTAGGTGTCTCTCATCTGGGGTCACATTTCTCATCTCCAATAGCAACTCAGTATTTCTTGAGTGACTGTTACATAAAAGCACTTTGTAAACAGTGGGTGTTTGGGAATATCCCCAGAATCCACAGCATACTATTTACACAGAAAGCACCCTCTGGTGGTGAAAGAGGGTGACCATACTTCTACGTCACCAAGATGTGCTTCCCATACTCTGCGCTTTCAGAGAGCTTTAAAGATCATGTTATGGACACAAAAAAAGCCATGGTGACTTGTACGCTGATGTACCTATTGCCAAAAAATAATTTTTCTTGAGTGAAATGTTTCCTGCTCTTCTAACTACCCCCATTGTTTTTACCCTCTTCCCTATTTCCTCTCATCCTCGCTTCTTAAGCCCTTTCTCCTACATTTCAACTAGTCCATTTGAAAACACAGTTCTAGTTGGCATTTGTTTTGTTTTGACAGCCCTGAGAGCATCCAAATTTCCTTTTGAAATGCATACATCCAGACTGTGTGTAATCTTGGTGGGAAAGTAATTCCTAGTGACCACATTCCATTACTGAAGCTGAAGGAAACAGATCCTTGCCCTCTTTAACTCAACAGGGTCAGGGGCCAGGTATGTGACCCAAACTTAGTTATCAGATGCTCTTTCTTGGGCTCAGACTGTTAAGCCAGTGTCAGAAACAACAGAAAACTCTGGAAGATGTGCACTGCAGGTATGGCATGCCCTCCTCACTATCCTGCTTTACAATAAGTGCCAGCGTTCCTAATGCCCTCCACAGCCCCTTGATTCTTGCCCATTTCCAAGTCCGAGTCTCCCAGCTCCCTTACTCCGTAAGCTTCCTAACAGTCTTCCAATAACTCCCTTCTCCTTATCTCAAGCCATTGCCTGTGGTCTTGTCTGCTTATAAGTTTGTAAAACAACCAAAAGACCAGTGTGGTGGCATAAAATGAGGCTATACATCCTCCCATTCCATCATCAGAGAATAAACTTGAGCATTAAGGACAAACACTTAAATCCTAGCTTCAGTTAGTCAGGTAGCTTAAGCAGAGCTACGTGCAGTTAAGGTGAGGGTCCTTTTAAATGCAAATCAGAAAAAGAAAGGGGCAAATGCCAGTAGGAAAATTAGACATTTCTAATGTAGATTAGATTGGGAGTCCTAGAATAGAAATCAATCCTCATGGTAGCATACTAATTTGAGGTATTTTAGAGGAGACCAGCTGCAGCTGGGAGGCACTCAATGGACTCCCCTTGTTCTCCCCCACTTTACAGAACCTCTCTCTCTGCAAAGACAAATGGAGGAGAAAAGAAGGACCAAATGTATACTCCAATGAAGATATTATGCAAGAGAATTTATGAGACAAAAAAAGAAACTAGGGGTTAAAACTCTTCTTTTGTGGGTTGAAGAGTGGCTTGTCCAAAAGACAAAGAAACAAGGAGAATCTCTCCTGAGATACTCTATCACCTTGTGGCTTAGCAGTTAGGTCTAGCTCTGCTCTTGTACAGAGCAAGGGAAAGAGTTAAGTAGACCAAAAGCCAAATTCCTGCTCCCTGCCCACGGACTCTTTATCATCTTGGAACATAGGGAGAAGAATATATTTGATACAGGGAAACAGAGTCAACATGACTGCTGACAACTTATCAAGTCTTTTATGGATCATGACTTTGCTGTATCAAAAAAGTCATTGCCACACCTAAGGTCATTGAGATTCTCTCCTCTGTTGTCCTCCAGGAATTTTATAGCTTCATACTTTCTATTTGGGTCTATTATCCATTTTAGGTTAATTTTTGTGATGGGTATAATGTCTGTGTCTAGATTCTTTTCTGCATGTGAATGACCAGTTGTTCTGGCATCATTTGTGGAAGAAACTATCTTTGCCTCATTGTATTGTTTTTGTTCCTTTGCCAAAGATGAGTTGCCTATATTTATATGGGTCTATTTCTGGGCCCTCTATTCTGTGTCACTGATCTATTTGTCTAGTCTTTTGCCAATACCACACTGTCTTACTGTAGCCTTATAGTAAGTCTTGGAGCTAGACACTGTCAGTTGTCCAACTTTGTTCTTTTTCTTTCTTTATTTTAGAAAGAGAGAAAGCATGAGCAGGGGATGGGGGAGAGGGAGAAGGGGGAGGGAGGGAGAGATAGAGAGAATTGAAAGAGAGAGAGAGAGAGAGAGAGAGAGAGAGAGAGAGAGAGAGAATCTTAAGCAGGCTCCATGCTCAGTGTGGATCCTGATACAGGGCTTAATCCCACAAGCCTGGAATCATGACCTGGGCTGAAATCAAGAGTCAGATGCTCAACCAAGTGAGTCATCCAGGTGTTCCAAACTTTGCACTTTTTCATTTTTTTTTTAACATTTTTATTTATTTATTTTTTTTTTTTAATTTTTTTTTTCAACGTTTATTTATTTTTGGGACAGAGAGAGACAGAGCATGAACGGGGGAGGGGCAGAGAGAGAGGGAGACACAGAATCGGAAACAGGCTCCAGGCTCTGAGCCATCAGCCCAGAGCCCGACGCGGGGCTCGAACTCACGGACCGCGAGATCGTGACCTGGCTGAAGTAGGACGCTTAACCGACTGCGCCACCCAGGCGCCCCCATTTTTATTTATTTTTGAGACAGAGACAGACAGAGCATGAGCAGGGGAGGGGCATAGAGAGAGGAAGACACAGAATCTGAAGCAGGCTCCAGGCTCTGAGCTGTCAGCACAGAGCCTGACAAGGAGCTCGAACTCAGACTGTGAGATCATGACCTGAGCTGAAGTTGGACGCTTAACTGAGTGAGCCACCCAGGCGCCCCACTTTGCTCTTTTTCAACACTGAATGGGCTCTTCTGAGTCTTTTGTCTCTTCATATGGACTTTAGAATCAGTTTGTTGATACCCACCAAATTAATTGCTTGTATTTTAATGGGATTGCATTAAATCTACATATAGATCAAGTTAAGGAGAACTGACATGATAACATTGCATCAGCCTATCCATGAACATGTAATCTCTGTTTATTTAGTTCTTGATTTCTTTCATCACAGTTTTGTGCTTTTCCTTATATAGATATTTTACTTATTTTGTTAGATTTATACCTAAGTACTTAATTTTGAGGGTGTTAATATAAATGGCATTGTATTTTTTTATTTCAAATTCCATTTGCTCATTGCTAGTATATGGAAAAGTGACTGATTTTTGTATATTAATCTTGTATCTGGCAACCTTGATATAACCACTGAGTAGTTCCAAGGGTTTTGTTTTGTCAATTTGTTTGGATTTTCTACATACATGATTGTATCATCTGCAAACAAAAAGTTTTATTTCTTCCTTTCCAATCAGTATACCTTTTCTTGTATTATTGCATTAACTAGGACTGCCAGTACAACAGAAAAGAAGTGGTGAGAGGCAACATCCTTGCCTTGTTCCTAATCTTAGTAGGAAAGTGTCTAGTGTTTTACCATTAAGTATGATGTTAGCTGTAGGTGTTTTGTAGGTGTTCTTTGTCAAATTGAAGATGTTCCCCTCTATTGCCAGTTTGCTGAGAGTTATTATCATGAACGAGTATTGGATTTTGTCAATTTTTTTCCTGTATCTATTTAAATGATTATGTGATTTTCCTTCTTTAGCCTACTGATATGATGGATTACATCAATTGATTTTTTCATTTTATTTATTTTTTAAATTCACATCCAAGTTAGTTAGCATATAGTGCAACAATGATTTCAGGAATAGATTCCTTAATGCCCCTTACCCATTTAGCCCATCCCTCCTCCCACAACCCCTCCAGCAACCCTCTGTTCTCTATCCCTCTGTTCTCTATATTTATGAGTCTCTTCTCTTTTGTCCCCCTCCCTATTTTTATATTATTTTTACTTCCCTTCCCTTATGTTCATCTGCTTTTTATCTTAAAGTCCTCATATGAGGGGAGTCATATGATTTTTATCTTTCTCTGACTAATTTCGCTTAACATAATACCCTCTAGTTCCATCCACGTAGTTGCAAATGGCAAGATTTCATTCTTTTTGATTGATTGCCAATAATACTCCATTGTATATATATATACACCACATCTTCTTTATCCATCCATCCACCAATGGGCATTTGGGCTCTTTCCATACTTTGGCTATTGTTGATAGTGCTGCTATAAACATGGGGGTGCATGTGGCCCTTCAAAACAGAATTCCTGTATCCCTTCAGTAAATATCTAGCAGTGCAATTGCTGGGTCATAGGACAGTTCTATTTTTAATTTTTTGAGGAAACTCCACACTGTTTTCCAGAGTGGCTGAACCAGCTTGCATTGCCACCAACAATGCAAAAGAGATCCTCTTTCTCTGCATCCTCGCCAACATCTGTTGTTGCCTGAGGTGTTAGTGTTAGCCATTCTGACAGGTGTGAGGTGGTATCTCATTGTGGTTTTGATTTGTATTTCCCTGATGATGAGTGATGTGGAGCATTTTTTTATGTGTTGGTTGGCTATGTGGATGTCTTCTTTGGAGAAGTGTCTATTCATGTCTTTTGCCCATTTCTTCACTAGTTTATTTGTTTTTTGGGTGTTGAGTTTGATATGTTCTTTATAGATTTTGGATACTAACCCTTTATCGGATGTCATTTGCAAATATCTTCTCCCATTCTGTCAATTGCCTTTTAGTTTTGCTGATTGTTTCCTTTGTTGTGCAGAAGCTTTTTATTTTGATGAGGTACCAATAGTTCATTTTTGCTTTTGTTTCCCTTGCCTCTGGAGACGTGCTGAGTAAGAAGTTGCTGTGGCCAAGGTCAAAGAGGTTTTTTTGCCTGCTTTCTCCTCAAGGATTCTGATGGCTTCCTGTCTTACATTTAGGTCTTTCATCCATTTTGAGTTTATTTTTGTGTATGGTGTAAGAAAGTGGTCCAGGTTCATTTTTCTGCATGTCACTGTCCAGTTTTTCCAGCACCACTTGCTGAAGTGACTGTCTTTATCCCATTGGATATTCTTTGGTGTTTTGTCAAAGATTAGCTGTCCATACGTTTGTGGGTCCATTTATGGGTTCTCTATCCTGTTCCATTAACCTGAGTGTCTATTTTTGTGCCAGTACCATACAGTCTTGATGATCACAACTTTGTAATACAGCTTGAAGTCCGGGATTGTGATGCCTCCAGCCTTAGTTTTCTTTTTCAAGATTGCTTTGGCTATTAAGGGCCTTTTCTGGTTCCATACAAATTTTAGGATTGTTTGTTTTAGCTCTGTGAAGAATGCTGGTGTTATTTTGATAGGTATTGTATTGAATATGTAGATTGCTTTGGGTAGTATTGACATTTTAACAATATTTGTTCTTCCTGTCCAGGAGCATGGAATATTTTCCCATTTTATTGTGTCTTCTTCAATGTCTTTCATAAGCTTTCTATAGTTTTCAGTGTATAGGTTTTTCTATGCATTGATTTTATATCCTGCCACTTTACTGAATTCATGGATCAGTTCTAGTGTTTTCTGTAATTTTTTTTTTTTTTGGTGTAATCTTCTAGGTTTTCCATACAGAGTATCATGTCATCTGCAAAGAGTAAAAGTTTGACCTCCTCCTGGCTGATCTGGATGACTTTTATTTCTTTGTGTTGTCTGGTGCTGTGGCTAAGACTTCCAATACTATGTTGAAGAACAGTGGTGAGACTGGACATCCCTGTCTTGACCCTGACCTTAGGGGGAAAGCTCTCAGTTTTTCCCCATTGAGGATGATATTAGTGTTGGGTCTTTCAAATATGGCTTTTATGATCTCGAGGTATGATCCTTCTATCCCTAATTGCTTAAGAGTTTTTATCAAGAAAGAATGCTGTATTTTGTCAAATGCTTTCTCGGCATCTATTGAGAGGATGTGGTTCTTGACCTTTCTTTTATTGATGTGATGAATCACATTGATTGTTTTGCGGTTACTGAACCAGCCCTATATCCCAGGTATAAATCCCACTTGGTTGTGGTAAACAATTTTTTTAATGTATTGTTGGATCCAGTTGGCTAATACCTTGTTCCTCAACAATGCATCCAGGTTCATCAGGGAAGTCGGTCTATAGTTCTCCTTTTTAGTGGGATCTTTGTCTGGTTTTAGAATCAAGGTAATGCTGGCTTCATAGAAAGAGTTTGGAAATTTTCCTTCCATTTCTATTTTTTTGGAACAGCTTCAAGAGAACAGGTGCTAACTTTCCCTTAAATGTTTGGTAGAATTTCCCCGGAAAGCCATCTCACCCTGGACTCTTGTTTTTTGGGAGATTTTTTATTACTAATTCAACTTCTTTACTGGTTATGAGTCTGTTCGAATTTTCAATTTCTTGTTTCAGTTTTGGTAGTTTACGCGTTTCTAGGAATTTTTCCATTTCTTCCAGATTGCCCATTTTATTGGCGTATAATTGCTCATAATATTCTCTTATTATTGCTTGCATTTCTGCTGTGTTGGTTGTGATCTCTCCTCTTTCATTCTTGATTTGGGTCCTTTCCTTTTTCTTTTTGATCAAACTGGCTAGTGGTTTATCAATTTTGTTAATTCTTTCAAAGAACCAGCTTCTGGTTTCACTGATTTGTTCTACCGGGTTTTTTTGGTTTCAATAGCATTGATTTCTGCTCTATCAATTGATTTTTAAATATTAAACCCGCCTTGAATAACTGGGTTAAATCGAACTTGCGTCATGGCATATAATTATTTTTATGCATTGTTGAATTAATTTGCTAATACTTTATTGAGGATTTTTGCATCTCAGTTCATGAGAGATATTGATCTGTAGTTTCTTTTCTTGTAACGTCTTTAGTGTTAGGATGATGCTGGCCTCAGAATGAGTTCAGAAGTATTCCCTCTGCTTCTATCTTCTGGGAGAGACTGTAGATACTCAGTATTAATTTCTTCATTAAATGTTTTCTTGTAAAACTCACAGTTAACCCATTTGGGCTTGGCATTTTCTGCTTTGGAAGGTTATTACTAATTCACTTTCTTTAATAGATAGAGACCTATACAGAGTATCTATTCTTCCTTCTGTTTTTCTCCATATTGACCCCCAAGTTTTGAAGGATTTTAACCTACCACTATCTTTTCCATTTTTTTCAAACCCCTTTATTAAGGAAATAAAATTCCAAACAAGAAATACATTTTGGGGCACCTGGGTGGCTCAGTTGGACAAGTGTCCAACTTTGGCTCAGGTCATGATCTTGTGGTTCAAGAGTATGAGCCCCACATCAGACTCTCTGCTGTCAGAGCAGAGCCCACTTTGGATCCTCTTTCCCCCTCTTTCTGCCCCTCCTCCACTTGTGCACACACACACTCTCTCTCTCTCTCTCAAAAACAAATAAACATTAAAAAAAGAAACACATATGTTAGTAATACCATGCAGTCTCATTATTTATGTGGTTTTCCTTTAAAAATACAACACATACCCAGTATTCAAATAGTTATCAGTCATTTCAGCAGTCAAAAGAAGCCTGAAAGAGGGGCACCTGGGTGGCTCAGTCGATTAAGCATCCGACTTCAGCCCAGATCATGATCTCAAGGTTCGTGAGTTTGAGCCCCACATCAGGCTCTGTGCTGACAGCTCAGAGACTGAAGCCTGCTTCAGATTCTGTGTTTCCCTCTCCTCTGCCCCTCCCCCACTCACACTCTGTCTCTCTCTCAAAAATAAAAACATTAAAAAAATTAAAAAAAAAAAAAAGAAGCCTGAAAGATATGACAATTTGATTGCTCTTTGAAGCTGGTATGTGATGGTAGTTCAGTTCATCAATGAGTGATACTGGCTGATACCTCAATTGGTAGATCTTAATAATTTGATTTCTAGTACTGGTGAAATCGAATTACCAGGCACTAGTCTAGACAAACAAATAGGCAATAATAATGTAGCGCGATTAAATGCCATAGGATGCTATAAGAGAAAAAAAAAAGAAAAGAAGACTATCTAGTCTTGGGAACTCAAAGAAAGCTTCTTAGAGGAAGTGAAATCAAAGCTGAGACCTATGGAGGGATTATAAGGACAGAGGGAATAGAAGAAGAGCAAACCATGCAGAAAATGTGCAAAGACCACTTCAAGCCGTACACATGGTGGAACATGAGCAAGTTGGGGTAGTGGGGAGATGAGTATTAGGAAATAAAGCTGAAGAGGTAAGGAGGATCTGTAATGATTCCTTACATCATTCTTAAATCAATGAGAAATTATTGAAGGATGATAAGCTAAGGATTGAGATGATCATATTTACATATTATAAAGATTACTCCAACTGCAGTGTAGCTAATAGACTAGAGGAAGGAACGATTAAAAGTAGCAAAGCAGCTCTTTAGAAGACTCTTTCAAGGAAGGACTAAACCCTTCCTATTCAAAATGATGTCAATGGAACAGCAGCAGCAATGACAGCATCACCTGGAAGCTTGCAAGTGCAGCCCCAACCCAGATCTACTGAATCAGAATCTGCATTTATAACGTCCCAGATGATTTGTGGGTAGAGTAGTTTGAGAAGCCACTGGCCTACACTGCACTGAAAATGCAAAAATAAAGAAGTAAACACATTTGAGGCACCTGGGTGGCTCAGTCAGTTAGGCTTCCAACTTTGGCTCAGGTCAAGATCTCAGGGGTCGTGAGTTCTGTGCTGTCAGCACAGACCCTGGAGCCTGCTTTGGATTCTGTGTCTCCCTCTCCTTCTGCCCCTCCCTGCTCATGCTCTGTCTCTGTCTCTCTCTCTCAACAATAAAAAACAAAACAAAAAATTTTTTTAAAGTAAACAAATTTAAGAACTATTTGGAGGAAGACATGATAGTACTTAGCATAACCAATGATTGCATAGGGTGGGGAAGAAAGAGAAATCCTAGGCTTATCTAGATAAAGCTGAACAAGGATAAGAGTTCAGCTAAGCTGACTGGTTAGAAAGGATGAAGTCTCTGGAGCTGCAAACATGGGGAGTCTGAACACTGTTATGAGCTTTTCTTTTCTTTTTTTTTTAATTTGTTTTTCTTAATGTTTTTATTTATTTTTGAGACAGAGAGACACAGAGCATGAGCAGGGAAGGGGCAGAGAGAGAGGGAGAGACAGAATCGGAAGGAGGCTCCAGGCTATGAGCCATCAGCACAGAGCCCGATGTGGGGCTCAAACTCACAGACTGTGAGATCATGACCTGAGCCGAAGTCAGACGCTCAACCAACTGAGCCACCCAGGTGCCCCATGTTATGAGCTTTTCCACCATGAACCACACTGGGCGGTCGCATAAAAGATTTGGAGAATGCTGGGAAAGTCTCTTTATTGTGCAAAACTTGGGAGAGGGAACAGCAGCCCTTGCTATAGGGAGACAATAGCTTGCTAGGACTCTGCACTATCAGTGAGGGAACAAAAGCCTTAATTTGCAGCAGACAAAAACTGTCACTTTTAGGGTTCTTAGGAAAACCCACTGCAGCAAGAGAAGAGAACAGGAGAAAAAAAATCTATCCCAGGTACAGAGGCTGAAAACTGTCTTGGGCTCAGAACTGTGCTTGTGGAGGCAGGAGCACTAAGAAAACTACATCCCCAAGACCCAGGATCATGGTGACTGCCTAAGACTGAGCTTAATTAGAACAAAGAACATCTCCACCTCAACCACCAATCCTCACTGCCAGTTAACTAGCATCTAGCAATAAGTAAGACAAAGAGAAAATATAAATGTGAGAATGGAGAAAAATTAAAAGGAAACCTCTGGTAAACCACTCCTACCCAAATCACAAACTATGGCTAGGGAAATTTTAAGCTTGTGTCAGTAATCTCAAAACACAGCCCAACCACTAACCCTACGCTCAAGGCCTGGTAGGATAGACATGCCTATTTCCAGGCACACAGACTTTTATCTCAGTGTCTGATCCTACAGAAGATGTCTGTCTTTCAATTTAAAAAAAATGACAAAGAATATAAAATGTCCAGAAAAAAAACACTACCTTCCTAAGAGACAAAGTAATCATCAGAACCAGAGTCAGATATGACACATATGTTGGAACTGATAGGGAATTAAAAATAAGTATGATTAAAAAATAAAAATAAAAATAAAAAATAAAAAATAAAAAATAAAAATAAGTATGATTAATATGTTAAAGTCTCCAAGAGAAGAGATGGCCAACATGAAAGATCAGATAGATAATTTCAGCAGAGAGATGGAAACTATAAGAAAAAACTGAATGAAAATACTAGAAACTAAAAATTCAGTAATAGAAATGAAGAATGCCCTCACCAGCTTATGAGTAGATTTGACACAGTCAAGGAAAAATTTAGTGAACTTGAATATAAGTCTGTTGAAAATAACCAAACTTAAACACAAAGAGAGAAAAATGTAAAAATAAACAAATAGGAGCGGGTGGGTGGCTCAGTCGATTAAGCATCCCACTCTTGATTTTGGCTCAGCTCATGATCTCACGGTTCATGGGATCGAGTCCTGCATCCACTGTCAGCACAGAGCCTGCTTGGGATTCTCTCTCTCTCGCTCGCTCTCTCTCTCTCTGCCCCTCGCCCTGCTCAAGTGTGCTCTCTCTCAGAATAAATAAATAAAACATTAGAAACAAACAGAAAAGAGCTGTGGAACAACAGCAGTGGTCTAACACACACAGAATTATAGAAAGATTAAAAAAAAAAAACTAGAAAAATTGGAAGACAATAAAGACCAAGAATTTTCCAAAATTAATTATGACATCAAATCACAGATCCAAGAAGCTAAGAAAACACTAAGCAGGATTTAAAAAAAAATCAAAACCCACTTAGGCAAATCATTTCAAACTGTTGAAAACAAAAGACCAAGGGAAAATCTTAAAAGCAACTAGAGAATAAAATAATGGGTGTGGTGAATAAAATAAAAGAGTTTATTGAAAAATATAAGTTAGAGATTATGGTTACAGGGTTTTCTGATGCAACATTCACTGGCCTTTTACAAAAAAAAAAAAAAAAAAAAAAAAAGGCACATATATTTGACTCATTCAGAATTCAGGTTGAGAGGTGCCGGAAGGTGATAGAAAAGCAATGGTACAAAGGGACTGAGATATGCACCACACTGTCAGCATGAAGCCCAATGCAGGGCTCGAACTCACTAACTGGGAAACCATGATCTGAGCCAAAACCAAGAATCAGAAGCTTAACTAACTGAACCACCAGGCACCCCAAATATGTTGTCTTTTTAAATGATGGGTATTTTCTTGGAGTACTGAGAACTGAAACAGAAACTTCAACTTGCAAAACAGATACATATGATTCTCAAAAGAGATAAACTGTACCAAACCTTAACATACAAAACAAACCATCTAAACTCATAGAGACCTATCTATTCTAGGACAAGACCTCAAACAAACTGGTGTAAAATTAACCATACCTGGATTCATGTGTTCTAAAGACCACTGTTTTTCCCCCCCCAAAATTTTTATTTAAATTCCAGTTAGTTAACTTACAGTATAGTAGTTTCAGGTGTAGAACTTAGCGATTCATCACTTACACATAATAACCTAAAGACCACTATTTTAACGTGTCCCTGCCATGATAATGTAAGATTAACTCCAGCTACCATAAGCCCTTCCTAATTCTTCCCATTTGAGAAGCCCAATGTTCCCTTACATGTGCATTCTCCTTTGCTTCAGCACCCTAATAAACCTCACTTTGTTTGAATAAGAGTTTATTCCTACTGGTCTTTATATTGTAGACCTTAACAGGTTTAGGTCCATTGAGATGCTTGCTATTGTGGTGTGGACCCTCTACTGGATAGTAGTGTGCACATCTGAAATCCCTTTAATTTCCACTTGCTCAGAGTCAACCTTGTGCTGAAATTGAATTCCAATTTTTTCACTGAGTTCTTCAGTGTTGGGCTTTTGATTTTGTCCTTGGAAGAAATTCCCCTGGGACTCTCTGGCTATCTGATTACTTAATCATTTCCCTTAGTGAAAGTCTGACAAATCTTTAATTTACCATTAGCCATCTTGCTGGTTGCCTGTATTATCTATAGTACTGCTGCATGTCCAAAAATGGAGTTCACAAAAGACAGTTAAAGACACATTAAAGGCACCTGGGCGGCTCAGTCAGTTAAGCGTCCAACTTCAGCTCAGGTCATGTTCTTGCAGTTCCTGGGTTCTAGCCCCGCGTGCGGCTTTGTGCTGACAGCTCAGAGCCTAGAGCCTGCTTCGGATTCTATGTCTCCCTCTCTCTCTGCCTCTCCACTGTTCATGTTCTCTCTCTCTCTCTCTCTCTCTCTCTCTCTCTCTCTCAAAAATAGATAAACATAAAAAAAAAAATAGACCCATTAAATCTGTCCTCCAAACTTCCCTTTCAAGGACTGATGACTTCATAAGGTCTTAATAACCTGGCAGCATTTAGGCAAACTTGTAAAAATTTGACCTTTTTAATTAAGGCCATATAAAATGTTCTTTAGTCTTGTCTGTGTGTGAAAAACTGGTTTTGGGAAAGGTATTCTGTTCATATTCCACTTGCCAGGAGGCTATTGATAAATGACCCGAGTCACACAGGAATACTTTCCCTTTTAATCTAAGTCAGCCTTGTTGTCTTATCGTTTATCTGCAAAACACTTGGCCTACCTCTTGGCAGAATTCTGACCTCTATTTTCTCATTTTTGCACATACCTTTCTCAATGACAAAATTACCAAAGGCCATTTGGAATTATGAGTGGCCAATCAGGGAAATTTTTGATATGAAAAAAATTGTTCATTTGAGAGGCACCCTAAGAAGACAAATGAATCAGATGGTAAGGCATTTTTTTTAATATACAGAAGCTCCTGCACTAATTGGTTTATATTAAAGGAAACCCAGAGTTCAGGCAAAAAGACATCTTAACAACTTTATTATGCCTGAATTTGGGAAAGGCAAAATCACAAAGAGATGTCAGAGGAGACAAGGTATGAATACGAGTCAAAAATATCCAAAGGTGGGGTGCCTGGGTGGCGCAGTCGGTTAAGCGTCCGACTTCAGCCAGGTCACGATCTCGCGGTCCGTGAGTTCGAGCCCCGCGTCAGGCTCTGGGCTGATGGCTCAGAGCCTGGAGCCTGTTTCCGATTCTGTGTCTCCCTCTCTCTCTGCCCCTCCCCCGTTCATGCTCTGTCTCTCTCTGTCCCAAAAATAAATAAACGTTGAAAAAAAAATTTTATAAAAAAAAAAAATCCAAAGGTAAGAAATAATCTCACATCTGTTTTCATCATTTGCCTTTTTAGAAGCAACTCTTTGTTTCAGCTCAGGTCATGATCTCACAGTTCCTGGGTTCGAGCCCCCCTTCCATCCCTATATTGAGCCCCCGCATCGGCCCGCTGCTTGGGATACTCCCTCTCTTTCTGTCCCTCCCCTGCTCCAGCTCTCTCTCAAAATAAATAAATAAGCATTTCTTTTTTTTTAAATCTCCTTAAAAAAAAAAAAAAGGAATGAAGTACTGATATACTTGAAAACATTATGCTAAGTGAAGTAAGCCAGTCACAAAAGACATATACATTAGGACTCCATTTACAAAAAAAAACCCCAGAAAATGGAAATCCATAGGAAAGAAAGTAGATTAGCAGCTGCTTAGGGCTGGTGAAGGGACTGGAGGCTGGAGGCTGGGATTAACTACTGATGGGTATGGAGCTTCTTCTAGGGGGAGATAAAAATGTTCTAAAATTAGATCAATGATGGTCACACAAACCTATGAACATACTATAAAACACTGAATTGTACACTTTGAGTGAATCTGATGGTATGTGAATTATGTATCAATAAGCTCTTTTTTTATTTTTATTTTATTTTTTAGAATTTAGACAGTTTTTATTTTTTTACATTTTTATTTATTTATTTTTGAGAGACAGAGAGAGACAGTGTGAGCAGGGGAGGGGCAGACACAGAGGGAGACACAGAATCAGAAGCAGGCTCCAGGCTCCTAGCTGTCAGCACAGAGCCCGAACCAGGGCTCCAACCCATGAACCGTGAGATCATGACCTGAGCCTAAATTGGACGCTTAACTGACTGAGCCACCCAGGCGCCCCAATAAGCTCTTTTTTTATTTTTATTTTGTTTTTATTGTTTATTCATTTTTGACAGAGAGAGAGAGTGAGAGAGCATGAGCGGGGGAGGGGCAGAGAGAGAGGGAGACACAGAATCCGAAGCAGGCTCCAGGCTCTGAGCTGTCAGCACAGAGCCCGATGCGGGGCTTGAACCCACAGACCGCAAGATCATGATCTGAGCTGAAGTTGGATGCTCAACCGAGCCACCCAGGCGCCCCAATAAGCTCTTTTTTTAAATAGGCAAATGAGGAAAGCAGATGTGTACACAAAAGTTATGAAAAGAAATAGAAGACACAGAATAAAAAATTATTTCACAATTCTAACAGGTAAGTTATAAGTCTAAAATGAAAATGTCTTACAACCATGGAGCTAAGAAGACAGCCATTCTCTTGTCAACAAAATCATTTGCTGTCAGTTTTCAATTAATTCTTCAATGTGACATTTTGAGGATACCAGAACCAGAAAGTAATAACACAGAACCTATTCGAGATGTATTTGAAATCTAGAATCTCGGGGCGCCTGGGTGGTGCAGTCGGTTAAGCGTCCGACTTCAGCCAGGTCACGATCTCGTGGTCCGTGAGTTCGAGCCCCGCGTCACGCTCTGGGCTGATGGCTCAGAGCCTGGAGCCTGTTTCCGATTCTGTGTCTCCCTCTCTCTCTGCCTCTCCCCCGTTCATGCTCTGTCTCTCTCTGTCCCAAAAATAAATAAACGTTGAAAAAAAATTAAAAAAAAAAAAGAAATCTAAAATCAGCATTTACAAGATGAACATGTTCCAGGTTCATACATGACAACTGAGTTACATTCAGAAGACAATGTCCTTATCAGGTACATGTGTCATCAAAACCATGAAAATACGAAAACTAGTTTGTTACTTTCTCCTTATTTAAAATTCTAATAAAGTTCCTTACCATTCTTTTACTTCTTGTTCAAGAAGTAACTTACTTAGAAGCATTTTAAAAAATAGATCCATGGGTCACAGATGGTAAGTGGTATTAGTATTTTTCCTAGTATACTGAATACAGATATTGGTTAAGATTATTTCTTACCTTTGGATATTTTTGACTCCTATTCATACCTTGTCTCCTCTGACATCTCTTTATGATTTTGCCTTTCCCAAATTCAGGCATAATACAATTGTTAAGATGTCTTTTTGCCTGCACTCCGGGTTTCCTTCACTTTATAGAAGAAATGATAATAGGAAAAATTAAGATTGACATTCTTCAAATTTTAATTAATTCAAAACTGTTGTTAAGAATTATTTTTTAGGGGCGCCTGGGTGGCGCAGTCAGTTAAGCGTCCGACTTCAGCCAGGTCACGATCTCGCGGTCCGTGAGTTCGAGCCCCGCGTCAGGCTCTGGGCTAATGGCTCAGAGCCTGGAGCCTATTTCCGATTCTGTGTCTCCCTCTCTCTCTCTGCCCCTCCCCCATTCATGCTCTGTCTCTCTCTGTCCCAAAAATAAATAAACGTTGAAAAAAAAAATTTTTTAAGAATTATTTTTTAAAAATCAAACTTAGGGGTGCCTGGGTGGCTCAGTTAAGCATCCAACTTTGGCTCAAGTCATGATCTCATGGTTGGTGGATTCCAGCCCCACATCAGGCTCTGTGCCAACAGCTTGGAGCTTGAAGCCTGCCTCAGATCTTGTGTCTCCCTCTCTGTCTGCCCTTATCCCGCTGTCTCTCTCTCAAAACTAAACATTAAAATTTTTTTAAAAATCGAACTTAAAAAAGGCCTGAAAAATCAAGAGGTCAGCATTCCTAAAATATGCATAAGTAAAACGTGTTAATAAAAATGTTTCAGTGTGTCTTAGTCCATTCAAGCTGCTGTAACAAAATAGCAAAGACTAGGTAGCTTATAATCAACAAAAATTTATTTCTCACAGTTCTGGAGGCTGGAAGCCCAAGATCAAGTTGCCTAGTGTGGTCAGGTGAGGGCCCTCTTGCAGGTTCACACTTTTCCTTGTATCCTCATATAGTGGATGGGGCAAAGGAACTCTCTTAGGGTCCTTTTTATAAGGGCATTAATCCCAGGACCTAATCACTTCCCAAAGGCCCTAATGCCATCACATTGGGCATTAGAATTTCAATATATAAATTTCATGGGAACATACACATTCACACCAAAGCAAATGACTGTATGTATTTCAGGTAAAAAGAAACATACTCATGGTTATGGAAAGACTGATACAATAACTGTGTTGAAAAAATATATACTTTGTGGAACAAATTACAGGCCTAGAAAATTGTCACTGTCCATAATACCTTTGCTGTCTCATAGTAATAATTTATAATAATCTTATAATTGTGCTATACCTCAATAGTGAATTCAACTCTCCATTCTACTAAAACATCACTGTCTGTAACATCCTCAGTCTTCAGCAAATTTAATATTCTGGAAGAGACAACAGAGAAAAACTGCCTTCAATGAAAAATAAGCTTATCAGATATTGTAACTAGCATGGCAGTCGAAGTCCAAAACAATGATTCTTGGATTCATGTTTCCCAACTAAATGACATAGATCTTCTCCAGACAGCTGGACAACCACTCCACCAGACTTTAAGCCACTGATTCTCAGGGATTCTCCAGAAGCATGATCTTTGAAGGAAGACTACTAATCAAACCCTCAGGTCAAAGACATGACAACAGAAAATGAACTGCTTCTGCCCAAGGCAAAAAAACATGATTAATTTTCTGATACCTTTGTTCTTTTTCCCTCTTTTGCTTATTATATTTTGGTACCTCCTAGGGATAATCCTAAAGTTTTCTCAATATGCCCTCAGATATCTTTATCATTTTATTCTTAATCCTCTATGGTCTTTTTGGGCCACCTTAAGAAATGCAAAACTCTTTTTTGCATTCCATGTTACAGTTTTCTCAGATCACAGCTACTCTTGTTATAAAATTCTACTATAAAAGAGGTAATACCTGTTCCTTTAAACTCCTGAGATCAATTTCCTCCCAAAGGTCTCTTTTGATTCTTGAGTTTTCCTCTTATCAGTAGCCTCAGCCTTCATTCTGAATAAAAACTGAAAAGTTTACTCCAAGTCAACAAAATGCTTCTGCTAGAATTACGTAAGAGCATTGTTGGCAGAACTAGACTTCCCAGGGAGGGGAACAAATGCTGGAGCTATTCTCATGGCACTAATCATTTCTCCAAAGATTTTCCAGACTTCTAAGCAGGAACTGAACTCCACTGACATGTGCCCACCTCTAGGAAACAATTTTTGGCTCATTTCTGTTGTGATAAAATATTATTTATGTTCCTAATATTCTCTGTACCTCACCAGGGATTACTTAGGTCTACACCAGGCTTTTGCCTACCTCCTAAACCCAAACCTATGTTGTGGTACAGAATAATATTTAAGCTTTTAGATATTTAAAGCCCTTTTTTATCCAGTGTAGCATTTTCCTTGGGAAGGATAACCAGAGCCTTTAAAAATGAAGCAGGAATTGGCTACTTAGGAGATCTCTCAAAGTGCAAACTCTCTTGAATACAACTAGGAAAGGTGGTTCAAATCTTGACTCAGGCTGTGAAAGTCCAACAAACCAGTTTAAATTCACTACAGGATTGTCATGGGAAATGACATGGTCTTCTATTTCCTCTTGGTAAGCCAAGAGGCAGTTTGCACTTATTATATTATATATAAAGATCTATAAAGATCACTAGACAGGTACAATGGTCTTTGACCAAGCTAAAGAAAGAAGCTACCTGACTCTATAGAATAGACCCAGCTGGACTTAGAGATATGTTTTTGTAGCTTGCATTTTGTAACCTAGGCTCCTTCCTAGCTTTGCATTCTAGTAGAATACTCATTTTGCTTCTGGTAATTTTGTTACAGCTGACAGATGCTTTCTGTTCTGAGTCTTAAATGCTGTTGTGTAGCAATGTCAAGTCACATGATTCAACAACAATCAACCATTATTAACATGAAGACCTGAAACTAAGGACTACCATTAGTTTCTTGATACACAATTATAACCCAGTAAAGAGAAATATTAATCTGGCTTGATCACAATTCCAGAAGATAATGGCCTATCCTTCAACATAGACCAAATAAAGACCAGAAGAGAATTACAAATTGAAAAAGAAACTACAAGGGGCATTAAGGAAGACATTTGTTGGGATGATCACTGGGTGTCATACATAGGGGATGAATCACTGGAATCTACTCCTGAAATCATTATTGCACTATATGTTAACTAACTTGGATATAAATTAAAAACTAAATAAAAAATAGAAACTACAATTTGCAAAAATGTACACCTTGCAAGACGTGCAAGTCTACCAAACTTTGACAACACAAGAAATTGCCTAAGCTCAAACTTTGATTCCTAGGTCAATCAGATACACGTTTCAAGATAAGACCACAAACCGATCTAATGATAACTCTGCATAGTCAAGCATTCTAACGACACTGACTGTACTAGCAACTCTCTAGTTTCCAAATTTCCACTAATCCTTGCCAAAATGTTTAAAAACTAACTAGAGGCCCCAAACTCCTATATGTACGTACTCTTCCTTTGGAGATACCCCACAGTTCCTCTGGTGTCTGACTCCTTTGGTGCAGCTAGCTAATCAACATAGCTTTGATTACAGGTGAGATCTTGGTAGTTTTTGGTCAATGGATGTCACCGGTATAAATGAGCCAAGGGTTCCCTTCTGGAGACACAATAGCTTTACCTTAATAGGCAAAGGAATTAAATCCTATATTCTACACACAAATGCCTCACAACATTACCAGCATTAAATATAACCTCATCAGTATTAACCATGGTAATTTTATTAAAAAAACAAACATGTATGAATTTGCAGATATAAAACTGACAACCAACCTGTGTTAATGGAAAAACTTGTAATCTTAAGAAATACTAATTGAAAATAATTTCCCCATATGTAAGAATGTGAATTTGATATGTTTTCCCATACTTTGATATAGCTGATTTTAAGTTAACTACTCTAGCAAACCAATATAAAAATAAATGAAAGATTATAAATGCAATGGCATTTGGCACACTATTGTTGTAAATATACCTTATTTTTAAGTAAAAAATAAATCCTAGCCAAAACATAGTGTTTTGCATCTGAATATTATAAGCTTAAGGGAAAAAAAACTCATTAATGAAGTCATATTTTCATTTTTCCATGTGTTTAATTTTTTATAAAGATTATAATTAAGCTGCAGTCAATAAGTAGTTTTTAAACTTAGGTTGCATGATCCTTTTGACTTCACACTTTTAAATGGAGGCATTTCTCTTCAAAACATGACAAAGTTCAGAATCCATTAAAAATTATTTTATTCAAATTATGTTTTCCAAAAGAGAGGGTTCTGTGCTAGTCGTCTTTGAAAGTTTTCATACCTACAAAAGAAAAACATATTTACAAGAAAATTAAGATCTTTCATAATCTACTAAAGGACTTGTTAAAAAGCAAATAACTTTAGATGTCACTTCTAAAAAGCTGAGATAAAAAAGCTAAAATATTAATCTGAAAGTTAAATTATTCTTATAAAAGGACACTAAGCATAGTGAGTTAAGTGTGACTGGCTTGTATCAGAGAGTACAAATCATAATAAATTTTATTAATTTTTTATCTTCTGCAAATCTGACAGCTAGAAGGGACCTAAGAAAAAAAAAAACAAATCTAACTCCTCCTCCCTCATTTCATAGATGAGTAGAGAGGAAGAATTTACTCAAGGTCACATACCTACCTACATTTTAACAAATCTCAAACCTAATACCTTTCAGGGCTATCCATGCTACACCATGCTACCACTGCTCAACAAATTCTCCTTATGCATCCCACCACTGGGATATTCAAAGTGAAAAGTATACCTATAAAACAGAAATATGGGAAAGCTGAGAAATAAATTTGATTAATCATTTAAGTATAGGATGCAGTATAAACCACCCTGATACCTTATACAATGTCTACGTTAGACCAAGACTTTCTAAACTTACGAAAAAATTTTGCTTTGTATTTCAAGATTCCTATATGGTTACTTACAAGTTAAAATATTTGAAAATTTACAATCCTTAATTGTGGTCCCTAAACACAGGCAATTGTATTTTCCTGACTGTATCAACTCAATTGGCTACTACATAACAGAATATTTAGGGTAAGAATATTCCTCAATACGAACTCCACAGTACACTTTTTTATGGCATGCTAATGTTAATGTGTGCTGATGTCCACAATAAAAGAATATGTTTAAATGTCAAAGAAGAAATACATTCACAGGCAAAAAATATATATGGTTACTAAAAGCCTTAATATTAGAGACACAAAACTTCCCATACCATTTCAGAACCACATTTGCTGGAATGAACATTTCAGATGGACTTGGTGTCATCTGGGCCTGAGACACAGCAAATGATGAAGCAAAATTGTAGAAGTTGTCCAACATCTTTTGTGTGAACTGAAAAGTTAATAATGAATAGATTAATGAATCATGCTAAATATTCCACTTAGACCTTAGTATTTTTAATTAAAAATGTTTCTGCAGTAACTTGGTTTTAAGGACTGTGAGTTCTAAGACAGTCTAATGCTGCAAGTTAAGGAAAGTCATAAAATGACATTGTGGCACAAAATCTTAACAACCTGCCTTTAGTACTTTCTTTGCATCTCAAAGTATTTCTGTGATTTTTAACTAGTTTAATTTCCTAACATATTCATTTTAGGGGAAAAAATGTTTTTCCTTCAAAATATCTTTTATCTCTACCTCTACATATACCGTGCCCCCTCCTCAAATCCCACCCGCCTCAAATCAAACTACTTTCTCATATCTAAAATAATAACCATCTCTAAGAAGTCTTTTTCTTGCCAGAAAGATAAAGCCTTAAATATAATGAGGAAATACCTTATTAGCTTTTTATCTTTTTGCCTAGTAGTATCAAAGGTAATGTAATCCAAGAGGCTACCATTAAGTTACTTGAACTAATATCCAGAGTTCAGTAAAATCACTAACTAAAATATCAGTATCAGGGGGCGCCTGATTGGCTCAGTTGGTTAAGCGGCCGACTTCGACTCAGGTCATGATCTCACATTTGTGAGTTCGAGCCCCACTTCAGGCTCTGGGCTGACAACAAACAGCTCAGAGCCTGGAGCCTGTCTCAGATTCTGTGTCTCCCTCTTGCTCTCTGCCCTTCCCTGACTCACATTCTGGCGCTCTCTCTCAAAAATAATAAAATAAACATTAAAAAATTTTTAAAAATAAAATAAAATATCAGTATCAGTAGGAAAAAAACAACAGCAAACCTCCACACTAGCAACAAAATTTTAAAATGTAACTTTAAAAGCTGCAATTCAGAATAGACACAGTCTGTACATATCTAGGAAAACTGCTAAGAAGCTGATAAAACTGGGGTGGAAAATACTTCAAGACTGTCTTGAGAGACAGAAAAGAAATCAAATGAAAAGATCTATACACCATGTTCAGTGGGAAGATACAACACGTGCACAGATGGGTAGACATAATATAACAACAGCAATGTTCCCCAAATCAAACCTATAAATCCAATGTCATTTCCAACAAAATCCAATAAATTTTTCATGAAACTCAATAAGCTTATACTAAAATTATTATGGAGAATATCTAAACTTATTTTGATGAGCAGGAGGAGGGGTCTGACCTAACAGATATTAAGACTTTTACTGGCAAAGGGACAAATGAACTAACTGGAATAGAAGAGAGAGGCCAGAAACCTATCTAAGCCTATGTGACAATGTGATATATAACAAAGATGCTATTAACTCAGAGTTAAACAAACAAACAAACAAACAAACAAAAAGAAGGACTAGCTTTCAATTAATGGGGTTAGGACACCTACCTTTCCATAAGGGAAACATGAATTTAGATCGCTTCCCATACCACACACAAACATAATTCAAAAAGTAAAAGGTTAAACCTTTAAATACCCATAAGAGAACCTAACATCTTCACACATTAGGACAGCAAAAACTTCTCAAACACACACACACACACACACAAAATCACAAAAGATATGATCATCAACACAAAAATATAACATCTGCATGCAAAAAATACCAAAAACAATACTAAAAGACAAGCAACATACTAGGACAAAAACTTACAACATATAGAACAAAGGATTATTACCCAGAATACATAAAGACCACTTCCCAAAAAGGTAAAATTAAAAACTGCCAAATAATAGAAAATTGGGCAAAATATATAAACCATCATTGCTGTTAAAATATATATATAGGTGCCTGGGTGGCATAGTCAGTTGAGCATCTGATTCTTGATTTCATTTCAGCTCAGGTCATGATCCCAGGATTGTGGGATTGAGCCTTGTGACAAGCTCCGTGCTGAGCAGGCAGCCTGCAGGGTACCTGGGTAGCTCAGTCAGTTAAGCACTAGACTCTTGATTTCTGCTCAGGTCATGAACTCACGGTTATAAGACGGAGCCCCACATCAAGCTCCTCTCTGGGCATGAAACCTGCTTAAGATTCCCTCTCTGCCTCTCCCCATTCCCGGTTTGCACGCATGCACTTTCTCAAAAATAAAAACAAAACAAATGCAGGTCAAAATGAGAAAAGATGTTCAACTTCACCAGTAATCAAAAAATACAAATCCAAACAATAGTGGTATTCAAATTTCACCCATCAGTTTGGCAAAAATTTAAGGTCTTAACAAAAATAGTAGTGAAAATATCCATCAATATAGAAATGAAAAAAAAAACTGTCTCATTCATACAATTGCATACTATACAACAATTGAAATAAACTAGATTTATTCCATGTGTCAACACAGATAAATCTTTAAAATGTTGAATGAACAATAGCCAAGCTGCAAAAATTTGCACAGTATACCATTTACATTCATTTAAAAAATATACAAAAGGGACACACTCTGTCTCTGTCTCAAAAATAAACATTAAAAAAAATTTTTTTTAATAAATAAATAAAGGGGCGTCTGGATGGCTCAGTCGGTTGAGCGTCCGACTTCAGTTCAGGTCATGATCTCACGGTTTGTGGCTTCGAGCCCCACATCAGGTTCTGTGCTGACAGCTCGGAGGCTGCAGCCTTGTTTCAGATTCTGTGTCTCCCCCTCTCTCTGCCCCTCCCTCGCTTACGCTCTGCCTCTGTCTCAAAAATAAATAAACATTTAAAAAAAAATTTAAGAGGATCTGAAGTGAGCTCTGGGCTGACATCAGCAGGCCCAATGCAGGCCTCCAACAAACTGTGAGATCATAACTTAAGCCAAAGTTGGATGCTCAGCTGACTGAGCCACCCAGAATTCTTGGAGGAGGAGGGAAGATGGCGGCATAGGAGGACGCTGGGCTCACCGCGCATCCTGCTGATCACTTAGATTCCACCTACACCTGCCTAAATTACCCAGAAAACCACCAGAGGATTAGCAGAACGGAGTCGCCGGAGCCAAGCGCAGACGAGAGGCCCACGGAAGAGGGTAGGAAGGGCTGCGAGGCGGCGCGCGCTCCACGGACTGGCGGGAGGGAGCCGGGGCGGAGGGGCGGCTCACCGGCCAAGCAGAGCCCCCAAGTCTGGCTTGCAAAAAGCGGAGGGGCCTGACGGACTGTGTTCCGACAGCAAGCGCGACTTAGCGGCTGGGAGGTCATAAGTTAACAGCTCTGCTCAGAAAGCGGGAAGGCTGGAGGACAAAGGGAAGGAAAGCTGCTGAGCCCCCGGACGACAGAGCTCAGTTTGGTGGGGAACAAAGGCGCTCGCCAGCGCCATCTTCCCCGCCCATCCCCCAGCCAAAATCCCAAAGAGAACCAGTTCCGGCCAGGGAACTTGCTCGCTCCGCGCAAACACCCAACTCTGCGCTTCTGCGGAGCCAAACCTCCGGCAGCGGATCTGACTCCCTCCTGCTGCCACAGGGCCCCTCCTGAAGTGGATCACCTAAGGAGAAGCAAGCTAAGCCTGCCCCTCCTGCCCCTGTGCACCCTGCCTACCCACCCCAGCTAATACGCCAGATCCCCAGCATCACAAGCCTGGCAATGTGCAAGTAACCCAGACAGGCCACCCCACCCCACAGTGAATCCCGCCCCTAGGAGAGGGGAAGAGAAGGCACGCACCAGTCTGACTGTGGCCCCAGCGGTGGGCTGGGGGCAGACATCAGGTCTGACTGCGGCTCCGCCCACCAACTCCAGTTATACACCACAGCACAGGGGAAGTGCCCTGCAGGTCCTCACCACGCCAGGGACTATCCAAAATGACCAAGCGGAAGAATTCTCCTCAGAAGAATCTCCAGGAAATAACAACAGCTAATGAGCTGATCAAAAAGGATTTAAATAATATAACAGAAAGTGAATTTAGAATAATAGTCATAAAATTAATCGCTGGGCTTGAAAACAGTATAGCTGACAGCAGAGAATCTCTTGCTACAGAGATCAAGGGACTAAGGAACAGTCACGAGGAGCTGAAAAACGCTTTAAATGAAATGCATAACAAAATGGAAACCACCACAGCTCGGATTGAAGAGGCAGAGGAGAGAATAGGTGAACTAGAAGATAAAGTTATGGAAAAAGAGGAAGCTGAGAAAAAGAGAGATTAAAAAATCCAGGAGTATGAGGGGAAAATTAGAGAACTAAGTGATACACTAAAAAGAAATAATATACGCATCATTGGTATCCCAGAGGAGGAAGAGAGAGGGAAAGGTGCTGAAGGGGTACTTGAAGAAATAATAGCTGAGAACTTCCCTGAAGTGGGGAAGGAAAAAGGCATTGAAATCCAAGAGGCACAGAGAACTCCCTTCAGACGTAACTTGAATCGATCTTCTGCACGACATATCATAGTGAAACTGGCAAAATACAAGGATAAAGAGAAAATTCTGAAAGCAGCAAGGGGTAAACGTGCCCTCACATATAAAGGGAGACCTATAAGACTCGTGACTGATCTCTCTTTTGAAACTTGGCAGGCCAGAAAGAGTTGGCACGAGATTTTCAGTGTGCTAGACAGAAAAAATATGCAGCCGAGAATCCTTTATCCAGCAAGTCTGTCATTTAGAATAGAAGGAGAGATAAAGGTCTTCCCAAACAAACAAAAACTGAAGGAATTTGTCACCACTAAACCAGCCCTACAAGAGATCCTAAGGGGGACCCTGTGAGACAAAGTATCAGAGACATCACTACAAGCATAAAACATACAGACATCACAATGACTCTAAACCCATATCTTTCTATAATAACACTGAATGTAAATGGATTAAATGCGCCAACCAAAAGACATAGGGTATCAGAATGGATAAAAAAACAAGACCCATCTATTTGCTGTCTACAAGAGACTCATTTTAGACCTGAGGACACCTTTAGATTGACAGTGAGGGGATGGAGAACTATTTATCATGCTACTGGAAGCCAAAAGAAAGCTGGAGTAGCCATACTTATTTCAGACAAACTAGACTTTAAATTAAAGGCTGTAACAAGAGATGAAGAAGGACATTATATAATAGTGACAGGGTCTATCCATCAGGAAGAGCTAACAATTATAAATGTCTATGCGCCGAATACCGGAGCGCCCAAATATATAAAACAATTACTCATAAACATAAGCAACCTTATTGAGAAGAATGTGGTAATTGCAGGGGACTTTAACACCCCACTTACAGAAATGGATAGATCATCTAGACACACGGTCAATAAAGAAACAAGGGCCCTGAATGAGACATTGGATCAGATGGACTTGACAGATATATTTAGAACTCTGCATCCCAAAGCAACAGAATATACTTTCTTCTCGAGTGCACATGGAACATTCTCCAAGATAGATCATATACTGGGTCACAAAACAGCCCTTCATAAGTTTACAAGAATTGAAATCATACCATGCATACTTTCAGACCACAATGCTATGAAGCTTGAAATCAACCACAGAAAAAAGTCTGGAAAACCTCCAAAAGCATGGAGGTTAAAGAACACCCTACTAACGAATGAGTGGGTCAACCAGGCAATTCGAGAAGAAATTAAAAAATATATGGAAACAAACGAAAATGAAAATACAACAATCCAAACGCTTTGGGACGCAGCGAAGGCAGTCCTGAGAGGAAAATACATTGCAATCCAGGCCTATCTCAAGAAACAAGAAAAATCCCAAATACAAAATCTAACAGCACACCTAAAGGAAATAGAAGCAGAACAGCAAAGGCAGCCTAAACCCAGCAGAAGAAGAGAAATAATAAAGATCAGAGCAGAAATAAACAATATAGAATCTAAAAAAACTGTAGAGCAGATCAACGAAACCAAGAGTTGGTTTTTTGAAAAAATAAACAAAATTGACAAACCTCTAGCCAGGCTTCTCAAAAAGAAACGGGAGATGACCCAAATAGATAAAATCATGAATGAAAATGGAATGATTACAACCAATCCCTCAGAGATACAAACAATTATCAGGGAATACTATGAAAAATTATATGCCAACAAATTGGACAACCTGGAAGAAATGGACAAATTCCTGAACACCCACACTCTTCCAAAACTCAATCAGGAGGAAATAGAAAGCTTGAACAGACCCATCACCAGCGAAGAAATTGAATCGGTTATCAAAAATCTCCCAACAAATAAGAGTCCAGGACCAGATGGCTTCCCAGGGGAGTTCTACCAGACGTTTAAAGCAGAGATAATACCTATCCTTCTCAAGCTATTCCAAGAAATAGAAAGGGAAGGAAAACTTCCAGACTCATTCTATGAAGCCAGTATTACTTTGATTCCTAAACCAGACAGAGACCCAGTAAAAAAAGAGAACTACAGGCCAATATCCCTGATGAATATGGATGCAAAAATTCTCAATAAGATACTAGCAAACCGAATTCAACGGCATATAAAAAGAATTATTCACCATGATCAAGTGGGATTCATTCCTGGGATGCAGGGCTGGTTCAACATTCGCAAATCAATCAACGTGATACATCACATTAACAAAAAAAAAGAGAAAAATCATATGATCCTGTCAATCGATGCAGAAAAGGCCTTTGACAAAATCCAGCACCCTTTCTTAATAAAAACCCTTGAGAAAGTCGGGATAGAAGGAACATACTTAAAGATCATAAAAGCCATTTATGAAAAGCCCACAGCTAACATCATCCTCAACGGGGAAAAACTGAGAGCTTTTTCCCTGAGATCAGGAACACGACAGGAATGTCCACTCTCACCGCTGTTGTTTAACATAGTGCTGGAAGTTCTAGCATCAGCAATCAGACAACAAAAGGAAATCAAAGGCATCAAAATTGGCAAAGATGAAGTCAAGCTTTCGCTTTTTGCAGATGACATGATATTATACATGGAAAATCCGACAGACTCCACCAAAAGTCTGCTAGAACTGATACATGAATTCAGCAAAGTTGCAGGATACAAAATCAATGTACAGAAATCAGTTGCATTCTTATACACTAACAATGAAGCAACAGAAAGACAAATAAGGAAACTGATCCCATTCACAATTGCACCAAGAAGCATAAAATACCTAGGAATAAATCTAACCAAAGATGTAAAGGATCTGTATGCTGAAAACTATAGAAAGCTTATGAAGGTAATTGAAGAAGATTTAAAGAAATGGAAAGACATTCCCTGCTCATGGATTGGAAGAATAAATATTGTCAAAATGTCAATACTACCCAAAGCTATCTACACATTCAATGCAATCCCAATCAAAATTGCACCAGCATTCTTCTCGAAACTAGAACAAGCAATCCTAAAATTCATATGGAACCACAAAAGTCCCCGAATAGCCAAAGGAATTTTGAAGAAGAAGACCAAAGCAGGAGGCATCACAATCCCAGACTTTAGCCTCTACTACAAAGCTGTCATCATCAAGACAGCATGGTATTGGCACAAAAACAGACACATAGACCAATGGAATAGAATAGAAACCCCAGAACTAGACCCACAAACGTATGGCCAACTCATCTTTGACAAAGCAGGAAAGAACATCCAATGGAAAAAAGACAGTCTCTTTAACAAATGGTGCTGGGAGAACTGGACAGCAACATGCAGAAGGTTGAAACTAGACCACTTTCTCACACCATTCACAAAAATAAACTCAAAATGGATAAAGGACCTGAATGTGAGACAGGAAACCATCAAAACCTTAGAGGAGAAAGCAGGAAAAGACCTCTCTGACCTCAGCCGTAGCAATCTCTTACTCGACACATCCCCAAAGGCAAGGGAATTAAAAGCAAAAGTGAATTACTGGGACCTTATGAAGATAAAAAGCTTCTGCACAGCAAAGGAAACAACCAACAAAACTAAAAGGCAACCAACGGAATGGGAAAAGATATTTGCAAATGACATATCGGACAAAGGGCTAGTATCCAAAATCTATCAAGAGCTCACCAAACTCCACCCCCGAAAAGCAAATAACCCAGTGAAGAAATGGGCAGAAAACATGAATAGACACTTCTCTAAAGAAGACATCCGGATGGCCAACAGGCACATGAAAAGATGTTCAGCGTCGCTCCTTATCAGGGAAATACAAATCAAAACCACACTCAGGTATCACCTCACGCCAGTCAGAGTGGCCAAAATGAACAAATCAGGAGACTATAGATGCTGGAGAGGATGTGGAGAAATGGGAACCCTCTTGCACTGTTGGTGGGAATGCAAATTGGTGCAGCCGCTCTGGAAAGCAGTGTGGAGGTTCCTCAGAAAATTAAAAATAGACCTACCCTATGACCCAGCAATAGCACTGCTAGGAATTTATCCAAGGGACACAGGAGTACTGATGCATAGGGGCACTTGTACCCCAATGTTCATACCAGCACTCTCAACAATAGCCAAATTATGGAAAGAGCCTAAATGTCCATCAACTGATGAATGGATAAAGAAATTGTGGTTTATATACACTATGGAATACTACGTGGCAATGAGAAAAAATGAAATATGGCCTTTTGTAGCAACGTGGATGGAACTGGAGAGTGGGATGCTAAGTGAAATAAGCCATACAGAGAAAGACAGATACCATATGGTTTCACTCTTATGTGGATCCTGAGAAACTTAACAGGAACCCATGGGGGAGCGGAAGGTAAAAAAAAAAAAAAGAGGTTAGAGTGGGAGAGAGCCAAAGCATAAGAGACTGTTGAGAACTGAGAGCAAACTGAGGGTTGATGGGGGGTGGGAGGGAGGTGAGGGTGGGTGATGGGTATTGAGGAGGGCACCTTTTGGGATGAGCACTGGGTGTTGTATGGAAACCAATTTGACAATAAATTTCATATATAAATTTAAAAAAAAATTTAAAAAGATACAAAGGGGTAATCAACAAGAAAAACAGAGAAAACAAAAAAAAAAGGACTACAACACAGAAGAGAAATAAAAGGAATTTCTCCAATAATGGTTAAAGAAAATAAAACCTTGACTATAGTTATGCAACAGACCCAGAGAATAATCAGTCCACAAAAGAACAAAAAAGAGTTCCAAGAAGGATATTAGCAAAAAAAAATTTAAAAACTGCTTTTTAAAAATATACTGAATGGGAATTTATACTTGGCAGAGTTTGGGCATAAATTAGACCTGGAAACAGAAATCCATACAAAGGAAAAATGCATTTATTAACCAAGAAAAATAAAACGTTATACAAGAAAGAAAACGCAAATCACAGTATGTTGGCTCAGTTCTGAAAAACATTTAGTGATCATGATACTGAAAACTGATTAATTAAATGAAAATCAGTAATAAAATGGTTGGGGGTGGGGGTGGTGCCTGGCTGGCTCAGTCAGTAGGGCATGTGACTCCTGATCTTGGGGTTGTAAGTTTAAGCCCCACAATGGGTGTAAATCTTGGGGCTCCTTGGTGATGCAGTTAAGCATCTCACTCCTGATTTTGACTTAGGAGATCAAGCCCCACATCAGGTTCCATGCTGGGCATGGAGCCTGCTTGAGATTCTTGTTCTCCCTCATCACCCCATCTGCACACAATCTCTCGCCTAAAAATAAAATAAAATCTTAAAAAAAAAAAAAAAAAAAGGTGGGGATGGGCACCTGGGTGGCTCAGTTGGTTGGAGCAACCGACTTTGGCTCAGGTCATAATCTCTAGGTTGGTGAATTTGAGCTCCACATTGGGCTTTGCACTGGCAGGGCAGAGCCTGCTTCAGATTCTCTGTCTCTGCTTCAGATTCTCTCCCTCACTCTCTCTCCCTTCCCTGATTTCACACTCTTTTTCAAAATAAGTAAAATGAACACTAAAAAAAAAAAGTGGGGAGAAAAGATATCTCCATATGCTGGGGAACAGAGGAAAGAGAGAGCTAAATCACATTAGGCATTGGTAAGTCGATGGAAAACACCTACAACAGACAAATTGGTTAAGAACAGATTAAGCAAGTTTTTTCTGACACATGGAAGTTAAATACAGGAAGAAATCGGTGAAAAAAAAATGAGAAGGAGGTTGAAGGTTGAAAGTGAGTACTTTTAAGGAGCAGAAAAAGAAGAATATAAGAAGTATAACCAAGGACAACTGTCTTGCATGTAAAACTGTGTGATGTTTAAGCCACGTACACGTACTATTAATAAAAAGTAAAAGAAGTAAGAGTAATCAAGAATATAAATTAAAAACATGTTTAAATGAGTAGTGCTATACATTTTTTGTGGACATATATGTTTCTTTTAAAGTACTAACACAGGATGGCAAAAATATATGAAGTTAGAAGAGTAGCTACCAGAAAAATGGGAAGAAGAGAAGCAGAAGCCACCAAGCCTTATCTGAAATACTTTCTTTTTAAAATTAGTAGCAAATATGCTACTAATTAGTGGCGAATATGTTAAATCTAGGTGGAAGACACTCTGAAGTCTTCTTATATAATCCACTATAAAGAGAGCTCTATAAGAACAACTATTATTTTGTCTACCTATTTTTATCCATTTGTGCTTAGAAAGCACCTGGTACACAGGAGGCATACAATATTTGTAGGATGTATTTTCCTATATATTTAAAATATCTCATAATAAAATATTTAATAAAAAGTACATATGCTTTGGGGCACCTGAGTGGCTCAGTCAGTTGGTTGAGCATCCAGCTCTTGATTTCAGCTCAGGTCATGATCTCACGGTTCGTGGGACTGAGCCCCGCCTTAGACTCTGCACTGACAGTGTGGAGCTTGCTTGGGATTCTCTCCCACTCGCTCCCTGCCCTTCCCCCACTCTCTTGCACTCTCTCAAAATAAATAAATAAGCATTAAAAAAATACATATGCTTTATTTAAAAAGCTCAAATAATTTATAAATATCTAGAGTAAAAAGTCTTCTTAAACTCTCTCCAGGGATAACACCACTTGGGTATGTATTTTTCAGACATTTTTCTAATATTGTCTATCTGGGATACTGTAACTATTGCTTTACAACTTGCTATTCTCAGCACAGCAGTATGTTTTTTTAATTACTGGAAAAAAAAAAAAAAAAAAGACCCAGACTCTATCATTCTTTTAATTCAGCTCATTCTCAAGAGATCATGTGACAAGTCTGCCTTTAAATTCATGGCCAAAACCCTAAAGAATATGCCGCCCAGAAAAGGATTCCCTAGTTCATTCACCCTCCTCCTCTCCTAGTGGACTTATTTAATAATCCTTTTCCTTTAAATATCCAATACTCCTTTCTCTTCAATCTTAGCTGATGACCTTGTTTCCTATTTCACTGAACAAAGAGAAGGAATCAAGAGAGAACGTGCACAAGTTCTCATCACCACCTTTACCAACCTCTTGCATCCATCCGTATCCATATATCCATTACTATGAGCACTGTCCATTATCCTATCTAATGTACTCTCATTTCCTACTCAAGGACACCACTTCAGCAACTCTCCCCATTCTCCTGCATCATTAGTTTTTCTTTAATGCTTCATTCACATCAGTCAAACATGATGTAATATCTCCCATTAAAAACAGTAAAAAAAAGTCCTTGTACCCATAGCCCCCCTTAAGTAACCAAACCATTTATCTGCCGTCCTCCACAACTATACTCATCAAGAGTCATCTATAGTCACTACTGTTTCCACTTCCTTCTCTCCAACTCACTCCAAACTCTTCCTCTACCACCCTGAACTCTTATCAAACTCTTCAATGACTTCTATCTTGCTGAATCCAGTGGTTACTTCTCGGCCTCATCTCAACCCATCAGCAATGATACTACTGATACTTCCTTCTTCAAAACCAGTCTCTGCTTGGCTTCCAAAACACTACTTTTGGGGTCTCCTCCTACTTTAGGCTACTCTTTTTCTCTCTTCATTTCTTAAGCTTCTCAAATTTGAAATGGCCCTGAGATCAAATTTTCTATTTATAATTACTTGTCTAGTAACCACAGTCCTACAAAACTCTAGATAAGATCTCTACAATGATGACTCCCATTTTGATCTGTGTCCTAGACCTCGCTCTTGAACTCTAGACTCGTCATCTCCAGCTGGATGTCTAACAAGCATCCCAAACATAGTACAACCAAAATCCAACTCCTGATTCCACTCCCAGCCCATACTTGTGTTCAATATTCCATGTTCAAGTTCCTCAAGCCAACATCCTTGGGCCACACTTGATGTCTCTCTTTAATCTCAGACCTTACATGTGATCCACACCATGAAACACTACAGGCTCCATCTTCAAATTATCTCTAGAAATCAACTATAGGCATGCCTCAGACATACTGCCATTTAGTTCCAGACACTACAGTAAAGTGAGTCAAGTCAATGCTTTGGTTTTCTAGTGCATATAAAAATTTTGTTTACACTACACTATAGTCTGTTAAGTATGCACTAGCATTATGTCTGAAAAAATGTACATACCTTCATTAAAAAAATACTTTATTGCTAGAAAATGCTAAACATCATCTGAGCTTTCAGCGAGTCATAATCTTTTTGTTGGTGGAGGGTCTTGCCTCAATGTTGATGGCTGCTGACTGATCAAGGGTGGTGGTTTCTGAAGGTTGGGGTGGCTGTGGCAAATTCTTAACATAAAACAACAATGAAGTTTGCCTCATAGATTGACTCTTTTTTCACTTGAACCCTTAAAGGCCATTGTAGGGTTATTAACTGGCCTAATTTCAATATTGTTGTGTCTCAGGGAATAGGGAGGCCTGAGGAGAGAAAGATCAGGGAATAGTTGGTAAGTGGAGGAGTCAGAAAACACACAACACTTAGCAATTAAGTTCTCCATCTCATATGGGCACAGTTCATGGTGCCCCAAAACAATTATAATAGTAACATCAAAGGTTATTGATCACGGATTACCATAACAAATAAAATAACAAAAAAGTTTAAGATATTGCAAGAATTACCAACATGTTCAAAGAGACATGAAGTGAGCAAATGCTGTTGGAAAAATGCTGCTGACAGATTTGCTCCATTCAGGGTTGCCACAAACCTTCAATATATAAAAAAACAGTACCTGTGAGGTACAATATAGTGAAGTGCAATAAAACAAGATATGCCAGTACTTTTAATTACCTTCATATCCACCTCCCAGGACTTCACCAGTTCAAGTCATTATAATCTCTCATCTAGATTTTCATAAGAGCCTCCTAATTAATCTTCCTCCTTCCCACTACAGTGTCTCTCCAAAAATGCAAAATGATCCTTTTAAAATGTAACTTAGATCCTCTTACTCTTCTCAAAACCCTCTTATGTCTTCTTTTCCAAATAGAATATAAGCTAAAGTCCTTATAAAAGCCAGTGAGGTACCATGATTTTATCCTGCGTCCACCTCCCCAATTACTCTCATCTCATCTCCCATCTCTCACCCTTGCTCGCTCTACTCCAGCCACAAAGACCTTCATATTATTTTCCAAACAACAAAATTATTTTTCTACCTCAGGGCCTTTGTATTAGCTACACCTTTGCCTACATCATTCTCCCCTTCAGCCTTTCGTCATACAGAGGTTAAAAGTCAATCATCATTGGGGTGTCTGGCTGACTCAGTTGGTTGAGCGTGCAACCTCAGCTCAGGTCACGATCTCCTGATTCATAAGTTTGAACTCTGCATCAAGCTTGCTGCTGTCAGGGAGGAGTATGCTTCAGATCCTCTGTCCCTCTCTCTCTCTGTACCTCCCCGACATGTGCTGTCTCAAAAATAAACATTTTTTGCTTAAGCCAATCATCATGGAATTATGTCAGTTTAAGCTCCTTGAGGATGAGAATCTTGCTTATAAAATTCACAACTATACACCTACAACCTAGTATACTGTGGGAGGGGAAAAAATGTTAATATTTAATCCCATTTTTAAATTGCTTTGAGCTATTTCATCACTATAAAAACAAGTCTCATCAAAACATTTACCAATTTTAGAGTACCTATAGAAGTAGACAAGGTTAAATTATCCACAGAAGCCAATAACTTATGCCATACATATTTACCTTCAATTTTACAGGTTTTCTACCATGAAGCTCATTTTTAAAGTACAGAATTTGATTTTAAAATTTAGAAAATAATGAAATATGCATTGCATTACCTGAGTGAATGAGTCAACTGAGGATACAGCAGCACTGCCTACTGGAGTCTGCTGAGCCAAACTGTCCAATAATTCCACTGAAATTCCGATCTGAGCAACAGATGGAGTTCGGACAATATTCATGGCTCCAAAAGGGTGTTGGCTTCCTTCTCCTGAAAGAAATTAACATGTACCGCAAATTTCAAGTTTAACTTGTAGCCAAATTCCTTTGTAAATATGTGAAAAACCTCTGATCTACATGCACTAAAAGGTTTCGATTAAAGTTGGTCTTTTTTCACATAAATGTAAAAGGCTAGTTTTTACCAAACTAACAAAGAAAACTGAAATTTTCCCCACCAGAAAAAAGATGTTACTTCTTTAAAGCTTATTAAAACTACTGCAGCTAAAAATGAAAAGTAACAACACAATGAGAAAAATAAATGAATAAGCATGAATTACATTAAAAAATTCTCAATGCTAACTCAAAGGGAACAATATTTTTTAAGATTTTTTTAAGTTAGTTTACTGAGGGTTGATGGGGAGGTGGGAGGGAGGGGAAAGTGGGTGATGGGCACTGAGGAGGGCACCTGTTGGGATGAGCACTGGGTGTTGTATGGAAACCAATTTGACAATAAATTTCATATTAAAAAAAAGATTTTTTAAGTTAGTTTTAACATTTTCTCATCACTCCACTAAATAAAGATCTTAAATTACCATTGACAAATGACATGGTATATTTTATTAAATGTCATGTATCACTCCCACTTAACACCTGATAATGTTATCAAACAAGCAGTAAAGCTTATTAATGGAAAATAACCAATAACTCTTTCCCTTTATAAATCAATGTATCATTAAGTATACTTCTGAGCCTGTAAGTGCTATCTAACTTATATGTGGAAAATATAGGCCAATTTTTTTAATCCACATATGACATAATCAGAAAAGTGAGTCTGAAGGAAAAAACATCATACAATAGATTTTTGGATTATCTGCTGTTTTCATAGGACTATAAAATGTCTAATCAAATACTGAAGGACAAAAACCTGGGGCAACACACAGTCCTAATAACTAGAACATTCATTACAAATACCAAAACTCTCCTTAAATTTTCAAGCATATGAATAAAAAGTTATAATGTATTTTTCTGTGATTTAAAAATACACACACACACACACACACACACCTCACTAAATATGACTAGTTTAAGATAGTTTCAGTAGTTTTAAATTAACTGTTTTATCAAACTTCCATATATTTATGAATTTTCCAGATTTGTTTCTATATTTGTGGTCAGAGAACATACTTTGTATGATTTGCTTTTAAATATATCAAGATTTGTTTTGTGGCCTAATATATGGCCTATCCAAAAAACTCCTCCATGTGCACATTCTTAGTGCATTCTGCTGTTGTTGGGAAGAATGTTCTTTGTAAGACGGTTAGGTGTAGGAGGTTTATAGTGTTCACACTTTCTATTTCCTTGATGATCCTCTGTCTAGTCATTCTACCCATTACTGAAAGCAGGGTTAAGTTTCCAACTATAATTGTTGAACCATATTCTCCCTTCAATCCTGCCACATTTTGCTTCATGTATTTTGAAATTCTGTTGTTAGGTACAAAAAGTTTATAATTGTTATTACCTTTCCGATAGATTGACCCCTTTATCACTATATAATGTCCTTCTTTATCTCTTATAACAATTTTTTTCATACATTTATTTAGTCTGATTTTAGTCCACCCACTCAAGCTCTTTTAGTTACTATTTGCATGTTTAGTTACTGATGCATTTTTCATCCTTTCCTTTCAACCAATGATTGTGTCTGAATCAACAGATAGATTTTTTTTTATCCATTCTGAAAACCTCTGCCTTTTAACTGAAAAATTTAATTTTGCTAGTGTACCATATTAATTCTCTTATCATTTATTTTACTATATATTTTTGCTATTTCCTTAGTCCTTGCACATCTTCATTTATAACAACCCAGTCTAGATTAAGACCAATTTAATTTCAGTAGTACACAAAAACTTTGCTCCTATATAATTTCTCTATGTGTTGTCATAAATTACATCTTTATAAATAGCATGCCCATAAACATGGGTTTATAGTTTCTTCTTTATGCAGTTGTCTTTTATATCAAATAGGGGGAAAAGGAGTTACAAACAAAATGTACACTACTTTTACAATTACCTACGTAGTTACATTTACCTGTGTTTTTTCTTTCATGTGAATGCAAATTACTGTCTCATGCCCTCTCTTTTCAGCCTGAAGGACTCTCTTTAGTACTTCTTGTAGGCTAAGTCTTTAAGCAATGACTCTCTGTTTTACCTGAGAATGTCATCTCTCCTTCATTTCGGATAGATAGTTTTTTGTTTTTTGTTTTTATAAATTTTTTTTTCAACATTTATATTTTGGGGACAGAGAGAGACAGAGCATGAACGGGGGAGGGGCAGAGAGAGAGGGAGACACAGAATCCGAAACAGGCTCCAGGCTCTGAGCTGTCAGCCCAGAGCCCGACGCGGGGCTTGAACTCACGGACCGCGAGATCGTGACCTGGCTGAAGTCGGACGCTTAACCGACTGCGCCACCCAGGCGCCCCTCGGATAGATAGTTTTGATAGAGAATTATTTACAGTTTTTCTTTCAGTGCTTTGTCATCCCAATGCCTTTGGATTCCATTGTTTCTGATAAGAAACCAGCTGTTAATCTAAGAATCGTTGTTATTTGAGGAGCTGATTCTCTTGCCACTTTCAAAATTCTCTTTGTCTTTGACAGTTTGATTATGATAGGCTGTGGTATAGAGTTTACCCCACTTGGAGTTTATTGAACTTCTTAAGCGTGTTATGTTTTTCATCAAATTTACAAAGTTTTATTAGGGCATTATTTCTTCAAATATTCTTTCCTCCCCTCCTCTCTCCTCCTTCTCCAACTCCTATTATGCATATGTTGGTATACTTGATGACATCTCATAGGTCTCAAAGACTGTTCATTTTTCTTCTTTCAGCTCTTCAAACTAGGTATTTCAACTGACCTTTCTTTGAGTTCATTGACTCTTCCTTTGGCCTACTCAAATCTACTGAAACCGTCTAGTGAACTCTTCATTTCCTACTGTTACTTTTCAGCTCCATCATTTATGTTTAGCTCCTTTTGATAACTTCTCTATTGATATTTGATGGAGCATCATTCTCCTGGTTGTTTAATTTTCAGTAAGTTCAAGGTCATAATGCTTCCTAGGGACGGTTTCTGTTCATTTCTTCTCTGAAAGGGCCTTACTTTCTTTGCATGCTTCATAAAACTTTTTATGGAAAACTGGATGTTGAATATTACAATGTCGCAAATCTAGAAATCAGATGTTTCCCCTCCTTAGGATTTACTGTTAATATATACTTTTTCGTTAATGACTTTTCTGAACCAATACTATGAAGTATTTTTTGTCGTGTGTGATCACTGACATCTCTGTTCTATTAGCTTAGTGGTCAACCAGTGATTGAACAGACATTTCCTTAAAAGCCTAGAACCCAAAAATTCTCCCAGTCTTTGAAGATGGCTCTGTGTGTTGGGACATTCCTTTAATACTAACCAGGCAGCTTACAACTCTGCCTTAGCCCTCACTTCCAGACTACACAGAGCCCCAAAGTCAGCCAGAACAAACTTACAACCTTCTTAAGGTCCTAAGCCTGAGCTTGTGCACAGCCTGAACATTTATGTGCACAGCCATGACTGTAAATAGTCTTTGAGATTTCCAAAAATTTCCAAGTCCAAGTCCTCAAAGCCCTTCTTCCTCAAAGTATCTTATTCCCAGCCTTTCCTCTCAAGCTTTTTAGTCAGTCTATTTTTGCTCCAATTGTTGTCAGTGCCTCAGGCAGCAGTAACAAAGTATATATTTTTGACAAACACTCCCAAGGTTGTCACTTCAGTGAGATAAAGGAAAGTCTTTTCAATTAATCTTAAGGGAACCACCAGACAAATCAAAAAAAATTACAGTCAACCCTTGAGCAACACAGGTTTGAACTGTGAGTCCACTTGTACATAGATTTTTTATAGTACAAATTGTAAATGTACTTTCCTTATGACTTTCTTAATATTTTCTTTTCTCTTACTTTTTCCCTAACTTATATATACAGTATTATGTAACACATATAACATACAAAATACATGTTACTCAACTTTTATGAGTAAGGCTTCCAGTCAACAGTAGGTTATTAGCAGTTATATTTTTGGGGAGTCAAAAGTTATACATGGATTTTCAACTGCACAGGAGGTACATGCCCCAACCCCCATGATGTTCAAGGGTCAACTGTAATTATAATGTGTTGTGAATGAGGTCTATTTGGCTCTCTCTGGTACCAGTATCAAGAACAACGGCTATTATTTTCAAGGCTACCACTGAGCTGAGGAACATGGGATGGGTACAGGGTAAGTTCAAATGCCACAAAGCTTGCTGTTCTTACCTAGATGCAGTGATTTTCTTGATTAATGCTCCCCTGGTTACTACAAACTTTTGGTTACTTTCCAGAGTCCTGAAAAAGATTCTGACAGTTTTTGACAATTTTGGTTGCTGTTGCTGGTTTTATGGAGAGATGGACTCGAAGTTTTTTTGAAGTTTTAACTGTTTTAAACCTAGAATTATGCTAAGTTGAGAAGATGTACTGCTATTTGTCTGCATAACAGGTTCCAAAGACCTCAATCAAGGAAACCTTATACTGCCTTAGTTTTAACTACTCAGGGACGATCTGCCCAAGCAGAAAGCCTTGTCATCTCTAACCTCCTTTTTTTTTTTTTTCAACGTTTATTTATTTTTGGGACAGAGA